>NW_026015652.1:0-99330 GCF_020379485.1 Brassica napus
TTTTTTGATTGGAACGAGAAAGCTGTGCTATTCCCAAACTTGGAATACTGAATCACCTGATTTGAAGTCCGGATAAACCTTCTTAGGCACAACTTCCTATGAGATTTATTTCAACGTCCTGGTAAGTCTCCACCACTTTATGTAAAGCCAAATCAACTTCTTACAAAGTGATATCAATCCTGTTTTTTGATGTAAGAACGACAAAGCGGTGCTATTCCACAAACTAGAAACTCGGAATCACCTGATTTGAAAGTGGGATAACTTCTTAATCCAACTCCTATGAGATTTTATTTCACTTCCTGGTTATATTCTCCACGCACTTTATGCATCCAAATCAAGCTTCTAACATGTGTGTTTTTTAAATTGATGGGAGGGATTGATCCTGGTATTGATTGGGAACGACGAACAAGGGGGGGCGTGTGCTATTTCCAAAAAGGGAACTGGAAATCCCCACTTCTTTGAAAAATGGGATAACTTCTAATAGATTTAGTGATTTAAAGAGTGATTAAGTTTAATCTGAGAATTAAAGAGATTGGAGATTAAGAACAAGAGAGAGAGAGACTCAAAACTCCATTAGCTTGATTAATGAGAGAGTTTACAACATATATAGATTAGAGATACATATTTTCGTCCAGGTTCAGTCTAGTTTAGGATAAGAAGCATGTGTAGTCAAAGATGCCTTATTCAAACCAGCCAATAAGGTTCCCTCACTGCTGGGTATCTTGCTTTAGCTTTCCACTGGTGCCAGCCTGTCTAAAGCCTCGCTTCCCTTGACCAGACCTTATCCAAACTCCTCCTTGCTTATCCAGACTCCTCCTGTCGTGTTACACTCACTCTCAATGGATGCAGGGTAACTTCCCCAAGTCTTTTAACTTAGTTACCACAGTAAACAAAAAGTTACTGTGGTAAATCTCCAAAGTTACTACCTGCTCCAAATCCCTTCCTCTATCCATGTATCAACTCTTCATCTCCTCATCCAAACACTTTATTCTCTTATCTCAACACTCCCCCTCAAGCTTGACCATGTGAAACAAGTCAAGCTTGGAAGAACCATGAGATCTCCCTCATTAAAACCTCATTAAGGAAACCCATTGGGACAAAACCTTAATGAGGAAGAGTAGAGATCACATGATCAGGAGAGTGTATAGACTAGTCCTTAGGCGAGAGATCAATGAGTCCTAACCTGATGTGTATGGACTCCATTGTCTTTTGCCTTGCTGCCTTTGTGAACACATCTGCTAACTGATCCTCACTCCGAGTATAACAAGGTAGAATCACTCCAAGAATCATCATCTGCCTCACCTTGTGACAATCAACTCAATGTGCTTTGTTCTCTCATGGAACACAGAATTAGATGCAATGTGGATAGCTGCTTGATTATCACAATGCATTGTCATTGGCGTTGCTTGAATAATCTCTAGATGCTTCAAAATCCCTTTTATCCACACTAGCTCATTTGTAAGCTTCAGCATTGCTCTATACTCGCCTCAGCACTGGAGCAAGACACTACCTTCTGTTTCTTACTCTTCCAAGTGACTAAGTTACCACCAATGAATGTACATAGCCTGTGGTTGATCTTCTGTCTGCTCGGTCTCCAGCCCAATCTGCATCACAGTAGCCTACAACCTCAGTACTCTTGTTACATCCCATCCATACTCCAAGACCAGTAGTTCCATTCAGATACATCAAGATCCTTTCCACCATCCGCCAATGGTGCTCCTTAGGAACTTGCATGTGTTGACTGACTTGATTCACCGCAAAACACATCAGGTCTAGTAATGGTAAGATAATCAACTTCCCCACCAGCTTCCTATATAGCTTAGGATCATGGAACGGCTTGCTATCCTCAATCTCCCCCTCACGTGGAACCTTGTAACCATCCTCCATTGGCATCTTGGCTGTCTTTCCTCCATAGGCATCTGCTCCCTTCAAGAGATCAATCACATACTTCCTTTGGGACATAAACAATCCTTCCTTTGATCTGCATATCTCATCCCAAGAAAATACTTCATTTCCCCCAAGTCTTTAATTTCAAAGCTTGCCTTGAGATACTCCTTTGTAGCCTTAATACCTTCCTTATCACTGCCTGTGATGATGATATCATCCACATACACAAGCACACCACAATACCAGATGAGGTGGTTAGGGTAAAGAGAGTGTGATCCAATTCTGACTTTCTGAACCCTCTCCCATTCAGTGTAGTACTCAACTTGTTGTACCATGCCCTTGGAGACTGCTTGAGACCATAGATAGCTTTCCTCAACCTCAACACATTACCCTTCTTTACTAGATGTTCAAGACCTGGTGGTGGATGCATGTATACTTCATCTTCTAACTCTCCTTGAAGGAATGCATTCTTCACATCCATTTGCCACAAATCCCACTCAAGATTCACAGCTAAAGATAATACAATCCTGATAGTATGAAGTTTAGCCACAGGAGCAAAGGTCTCAACATAGTCCTCACCATATGTCTGAGTAAATCCTCTTGCCACCAACCTAGACTTGCGCCTCTCTATTCTTCCATCAGGATGAAACTTGATTGTGAACACCCATTTACTAGTCACTGCCTTCTTCCCTTTAGGCAGCTCACTCTCATACCATGTTTCATTCTTAATCATGGCTCCGGACTCATCAGCAACTGAATCTCTCCACTCCTTTAAAGCCATAGCTTCTTCATATGTCCTTGGAATATAGCTCTCATCCAAGCTTACTGTGAAGGCTGTATGCTCGTCTGGAAACTCTGCAAAGGAACACATGGCTTGAGAAGGATGCTCCACAGCCTGGGCATTGTAGTACACTCTCGTGTTTACCCAGTTGGAAGCATCTCTCTTCACCCTTGTGCTCCTCCTTAGCTCCTGAACTTGTTCTTCTTGTGGCTCTTGCCCATCTTCACTTGATTGAGCACCACTCTCATTTGAACCATTAGGATCTCCTTCCCACTCTCCACTCTCATCTGAGCCAGTAGACTCTCTTTGCCCATCTCCACTAGACTGAGCACCAGTCTCTACTTCCTGTGTCACCTCTTGATTATGCTGGCCTGAATCTTCTTGATTTTGCACTTGCTCATGAGATTCAGTTCCATTCCCCCTCTCATGATCAAGAGGAGTTGCTCTTTCAGCTTCACTAGTCGGATTGGAAGACTCTCTTCTTCCAGATTCCTGATCCTGGGATAACCCTATCCCTAGCTTCTCCAACATCACCCTCAGTGTTGTTGCTCTATCAGATGGAGCTTGAGACAAATCCTTCAGATTTTCCCACTCCTTTTCTTCATAATACCCTTTTGATTCAATAAACTTCACTTCTCTAGATACCATCACTCTCCTTGCTTCAGGATCATAGCACTTGTATCCCTTCTGAGTGATAGAGTATCCAATGAACATAGCCTTAGTACTCTTTGCCTCCAGCTTGTTTCTCTGTTCTCCTGGGGTCATGACATAGCATACACACCCAAATACTCGTAGGTGATCAATAAATGGCTTGCTCTTATTCAGCACCTCAAATGGAGACAGATTCTTCAGTATCTTGGTTGGGACTCGGTTGATGAGATAGCAAGCAGTCTGTACAGCATCTCCCCAAAAACGTTTTGGGACATTTGCATGAAACATCATCGACCTAGCAACCTCCATCAAGTGCCTATTCTTCCTCTCAGCTACACCATTCTGCTGTGGTGTGTAGGGACAACTGGTCTGATGCACAATCCCATGCTTGGCTAGATGACTCTTAAAGGCATTGCTGATGTATTCACCTCCGTTGTCTGATCTCAGTACCTTCACAGTGGCATTGTATTGATTAGATACATATGCTTGGAAGTTCATAAAAGCTTCTAGCACCCTATCTTTAGATGGAAGCAATGTGAGCCATGTATACTTAGACTTCTCATCAATGAATGTCACAAAGTATTTATGGCTGTCTCTAGACATGCATGGAGCGGTCCACACATCCGAGTGAACTAGATCAAAGCAATGCTCATAAGTAGTCTCAGATGTTGGAAAAACAGTCCTACAATGCTTTCCTAATATGCATGCTTCACAATTCAAGTGATTGAATGACATATTAGGGATTATCAATTCAATGGCACGAGCATGAGGATGTCCTAATCTAGCATGCCAAGTAATACTATCAATCTTCTCAGCAGTACTACTCAAGCAAATAGAATCAAAGGGATTAGAGGTCTTAGCCAAGTTGAGGTGATATAGCTGATTCTTGCTGTCTCCTCTGCCAATGACTCTCCCAGTCTTCAAATCTTGAAACTCCACTTCATCAGGTCTGAATACTACTTGACAATCAAGATCAATGGTAGCTTTCTTCACAGATAATAGATTTGAAGTGAACTGAGGCATGTAGAAGGCAGCCGTGTCCTTCTCAAACAGTTTTAGCTTTCCCACTCCTTCTATTGGGATCATGGCACCATTAGCTATCATAACACTCCCTGTTGCAGCCTTGATCTCACTTATAAGCCTCCTATCACTGATCATATGATGACTTGCTCCAGAATCAATCACAATGGGTTTAGAAGCTCCGGATTGTATAGCCTGCTTCCTGCTTGCTGCTAAGGCTTGTACTTGTTCCATGAACACTCTCCATTCTTCCTGGTGATGCGATCATCAGCTCCACTCCCTTTCTCCTGCTCTTTTAACACCCCACTGTCTTCTACTGATTTCCCCATGTAGGCTGAGTAAGAACACTCTCCCACAACTCTCTTTCTACCCTTTCCTATGTTGATAGAGGCTTTGGATAGCATTCTGCACCTCCTCCTCTTCCGGAAGCCCTCACTCCTACTCCCGGTTAGCCTCCATGAGCTCTCACTCCTACTCATGGTTAGCTTCTGGAAGCTCTCACTCCTACTCCCAGTTGGCTTCCATGAGCTCTCACTCCTACTCATGGTTAGCCTCTCATCATCTCTCATTATCCCATACGCCCTTCTTATAAGCACACAGACCTCTTCCATTTCCGGAAGCTGTTCCCCTCTTAGAACCATCTCCACCAGCCACCCATATGATGACTCCATACTCGCCAAGAGCTTCAGCACCGTCGCTTGCTCTTGTGTAGTATCCCCATCCACATGAGATCTCAACCCTTGTAGTTCAACCCACAAATGTTGTAGCTTCCTCACATGGTTATTAAACCCTTCTCTTCCTGGTTTAACTTCACTAATCACCTTCTTGACTTCATACACTCTCCTAAGACTGATCTTGTCCTCATAAACATCTTCAATCTTCTCAAGCAGTGTACTTTCTTCAAGACTGAAGCAATCTCCACTTGTTTTTCTTGCTTGCTGTCTGATCTTTCTCAGCAGCTTTACCCTTCAAAGACTCTTCCTTCTCATGGTTTCTCCAAACTCCACAACTTTTCAGAGTTGTTTTCATCTGTGAGAACCACCCCCACTCATTCCCTCTCTCTTTCTTCTCTTCACGCCTTGTTGTACCAGATTGAAGCAGCTCCATCTTCTTTAGCCTAGATCTTCACTCAATGCTTCTAATCTCACACGCCAAGCTTAACCACAAGCTAGACCCCTCTTCTGACCTTGTCAAACACCTAAAGAGACTCCCTTGAAGCTGACTCTCCAAAAGAAACACCAACAGACACAAACTTGACTTTTAAAGGATCTAGCTCTTGAAAAATCTCAAGAACTCTCAAGAACACTCAAGAACACTCAAGAACATTTGGAACCACGAAATCACTCTCTCCTTTTAAAGGAACCTGGCTCTGATACCATAATAGATTTAGTGATTTAAAGAGTGATTAAGTTTAATCTGAGAATTAAAGAGATTGGAGATTAAGAACAAGAGAGAGAGAGACTCAAAACTCCATTAGCTTGATTATGAGAGAGTTTACAACATATATAGATAAGAGATACATATTTTCGTCCAGGTTCAGTCTAGTTAGGATAAGAAGCATGTGTAGTCAAAGATGCCTTATTCAAACCAGCCAATAAGGTTCCTCACATGCTTGGGTATCTTGCTTTAGCTTTCCAGCTGGTGCCAGCCTGTCTAAAGCTCTCTTCCCTTGACCAGACCTTATCCAAACTCCTCCTTGCTTATCCAGACTCCTCCTGTCGTGTTTACACTCTCCAAATGGATGCAGGGTAACTTCCCAAGTCTTTTAACTTAGTTACCACAGTAACAATAAAGTTACTGTGGTAAATCTCCAAAGTTACTACCTGCTCCAAATCCCTTCCTCTATCCATGTATCAACTCTTCATCTCCTCATCTCAACACTTTATTCTCTTATCTCAACACTTCTTCATCCCAACTCCTATGAGATTTATTCAACTTCCTGGTGATTCTCCACCACTTTATGTATCCAAATCAAGCTTTTACAAAGTGATTCATCCTGGTTTGATTGGAACGACGAAGAAGCTGTGCTATTCCCAAACTGGGAAACTGGAATCACCTGATTTGAAAGTGGGATAACTTCTTCATGCCAACTCCTATTAGATTTATTCAACTTCCTGGTGATTCTCCCCCACTTTATGTATCCAAATCAAGCTTCTCACAAAGTGATTCATCCTGGTTTGATTGGAACGACGAAGAAGCTGTGCTATTCCCAAACTGGGAAACTGGAATCACCTGATTTGAAAGTGGGATAACTTCTTCATGCCAACTCCTATGAGATTTATTCAACTTCCTGGTGATTCTCCACCACTTTATGTATCCAAATCAAGCTTCTTACAAAGTGATTCATCCTGGTTTGATTGGAACGACGAAGAAGCTGTGCTATTCCCAAACTGGGAAACTGGAATCACCTGATTTGAAAGTGGGATAACTTCTTCATCCCAACTCCTATGAGATTTATTCAACTTCCTGGTGATTCTCCACCACTTTATGTATCCAAATCAAGCTTCTTACAAAGTGATTCATCCTGGTTTGATTGGAACGACGAAGAAGCTGTGCTATTCCCAAACTGGGAAACTGGAATCACCTGATTTGAAAGTGGGATAACTTCTTCATTGCCAACTCCTATGAGATTTATTCAACTTCCTGGTGATTCTCCACCACTTTATGTATCCAAATCAAGCTTCTTACAAAGTGATTCATCCTGGTTTGATTGGAACGACGAAGAAGCTGTGCTATTCCCAAACTGGGAAACTGGAATCACCTGATTTGAAAGTGGGATAACTTCTTCATGCCAACTCCTATGAGATTTATTCAACTTCCTGGTGATTCTCCACCACTTTATGTATCCAAATCAAGCTTCTTACAAAGTGATTCATCCTGGTTTGATTGGAACGACGAAGAAGCTGTGCTATTCCCAAACTGGGAAACTGGAATCACCTGATTTGAAAGTGGGATAACTTCTTCATGCCAACTCCTATGAGATTTATTCAACTTCCTGGTGATTCTCCACCACTTTATGTATCCAAATCAAGCTTCTTACAAAGTGATTCATCCTGGTTTGATTGGAACGACGAAGAAGCTGTGCTATTCCCAAACTGGGAAACTGGAATCACCTGATTTGAAAGTGGGATAACTTCTTCATGCCAACTCCTATGAGATTTATTCAACTTCCTGGTGATTCTCCACCACTTTATGTATCCAAATCAAGCTTCTTACAAAGTGATTCATCCTGGTTTGATTGGAACGACGAAGAAGCTGTGCTATTCCCAAACTGGGAAACTGGAATCACCTGATTTGAAAGTGGGATAACTTCTTCATGCCCAACTCCTATGAGATTTATTCAACTTCCTGGTGATTCTCCACCACTTTATGTATCCAAATCAAGCTTCTTACAAAGTGATTCATCCTGGTTTGATTGGAACGACGAAGAAGCTGTGCTATTCCCAAACTGGGAAACTGGAATCACCTGATTTGAAAGTGGGATAACTTCTTCATGCCAACTCCTATGAGATTTATTCAACTTCCTGGTGATTCTCCACCACTTTATGTATCCAAATCAAGCTTCTTACAAAGAGATTCATCCTGGTTTGATTGGAACGACGAAGAAGCTGTGCTATTCCCAAACTGGGAAACTGGAATCACCTGATTTGAAAGTGGGATAACTTCTTCATGCCAACTCCTATGAGATTTATTCAACTTCCTGGTGATTCTCCACCACTTTATGTATCCAAATCAAGCTTCTTACAAAGTGATTCATCCTGGTTTGATTGGAACGACGAAGAAGCTGTGCTATTCCCAAACTGGGAAACTGGAATCACCTGATTTGAAAGTGGGATAACTTCTTCATGCCAACTCCTATGAGATTTATTCAACTTCCTGGTGATTCTCCACCACTTTATGTATCCAAATCAAGCTTCTTCACAAAGTGATTCATCCTGGTTTGATTGGAACGACGAAGAAGCTGTGCTATTCCCAAACTGGGAAACTGGAATCACCTGATTTGAAAGTGGGATAACTTCTTCATGCCAACTCCTATGAGATTTATTCAACTTCCTGGTGATTCTCCACCACTTTATGTATCCAAATCAAGCTTCTTACAAAGTGATTCATCCTGGTTTGATTGGAACGACGAAGAAGCTGTGCTATTCCCAAACTGGGAAACTGGAATCACCTGATTTGAAAGTGGGATAACTTCTTCATCCCAACTCCTATGAGATTTATTCAACTTCCTGGTGATTCTCCATCCAAATCAAGCTTTTCACAAAGTGATTCATCCTGGTTTGATTGGAACGACGAAGAAGCTGTGCTATTCCCAAACTGGGAAACTGGAATCACCTGATTTGAAAGTGGGATAACTTCTTCATGCCAACTCCTATGAGATTTATTCAACTTCCTGGTGATTCTCCACCACTTTATGTATCCAAATCAAGCTTCTTACAAAGTGATTCATCCTGGTTTGATTGGAACGACGAAGAAGCTGTGCTATTCCCAAACTGGGAAACTGGAATCACCTGATTTGAAAGTGGGATAACTTCTTCATGCCAACTCCTATGAGATTTATTCAACTTCCTGGTGATTCTCCACCACTTTATGTATCCAAATCAAGCTTCTTCACAAAGTGATTCATCCTGGTTTGATTGGAACGACGAAGAAGCTGTGCTATTCCCAAACTGGGAAACTGGAATCACCTGATTTGAAAGTGGGATAACTTCTTCATGCCAACTCCTATGAGATTTATTCAACTTCCTGGTGATTCTCCACCACTTTATGTATCCAAATCAAGCTTCTTACAAAGGATTCATCCTGGTTTGATTGGAACGACGAAGAAGCTGTGCTATTCCCAAACTGGGAAACTGGAATCACCTGATTTGAAAGTGGGATAACTTCTTCATGCCAACTCCTATGAGATTTATTCAACTTCCTGGTGATTCTCCACCACTTTATGTATCCAAATCAAGCTTCTTACAAAGTGATTCATCCTGTTTTGATTGGAACGACGAAGAAGCTGTGCTATTCCCAAACTGGGAAACTGGAATCACCTGATTTGAAAGTGGGATAACTTCTTCATCCCAACTCCTATGAGATTTATTCAACTTCCTGGTGATTCTCCACCACTTTATGTATCCAAATCAAGCTTCTTACAAAGTGATTCATCCTGGTTTGATTGGAACGACGAAGAAGCTGTGCTATTCCCAAACTGGGAAACTGGAATCACCTGATTTGAAAGTGGGATAACTTCTTCATGCCAACTCCTATGAGATTTATTCAACTTCCTGGTGATTCTCCACCACTTTATGTATCCAAATCAAGCTTTTCACAAAGTGATTCATCCTGGTTTGATTGGAACGACGAAGAAGCTGTGCTATTCCCAAACTGGGAAACTGGAATCACCTGATTTGAAAGTGGGATAACTTCTTCATGCCAACTCCTATGAGATTTATTCAACTTCCTGGTGATTCTCCACCACTTTATGTATCCAAATCAAGCTTCTTACAAAGTGATTCATCCTGGTTTGATTGGAACGACGAAGAAGCTGTGCTATTCCCAAACTGGGAAACTGGAATCACCTGATTTGAAAGTGGATAACTTCTTCATGCCAACTCCTATGAGATTTTTTCAACTTCCTGGTGATTCTCCACCACTTTAGTATCCAAATCAAGCTTCTTACAAAGTGATTCATCCGGTTTGATTAGAACGACGAAGAAGCTGTGCTATTCCCAAACTGGGAACTGGAATCACCTGATTTGAAAGTGGGATAACTTCTTCATGCCAACTCCTATGAGATTTATTCAACTTCCTGGTGATTCTCCACCACTTTATGTATCCAAATCAAGCTTCTTACAAAGTGATTCATCCGGTTTTGATTGAACGACGAGAAGCTGTGCTATTCCCAAACTGGGAAACTGGAATCCCTGATTTGAAAGTGGGATAACTTCTTCATGCCAACTCCTATGAGATTTATTCAACTTCCTGGTGATTCTCCACCACTTTATGTATCCAAATCAAGCTTCTTACAAAGTGATTCATCCTGGTTTGATTGGAACGACGAAGAAGCTGTGCTATTCCCAAACTGGGAAACTGGAATCACCTGATTTGAAAGTGGGATAACTTCTTCATTGCCAACTCCTATGAGATTTTATTCAACTTCCTGGTGATTCTCCACCACTTTATGTATCCAAATCAAGCTTCTTACAAAGAGATTCATCTGTGGTTGATTGGAACGACGAAGAAGCTGTGCTATTCCCAAACTGGAAACTGGAATCACCTGATTTGAAAGTGGGATAACTTCTTCATGCCAACTCCTATGAGATTTATTCAACTTCCTGGTGATTCTCCACACTTTATGTATCCAATCAAGCTTCTTACAAAGAGATTCATCCTGGTTTGATTGGAACGACGAAGAAGCTGTGCTATTCCCAAACTGGGAACTGGAATCACCTGATTTGAAAGTGGGATAACTTCTTCATGCCAATCCATCCTATGAGTTTTTTCACTTCCTGGTGATTCTCCACCACTTTATGTATCCAAATCAAGCTTCTTCAAAGTGATTCATCCTGGTTTGATTGGAACGACGAAGAAGCTGTGCTATTCCCAAACTGGGAAACTGAATCACCTGATTTGAAAGTGGGATAACTTCTTCATCCAACTCCTATGAGATTTATTCAACTTCCTGGTGATTCTCCACCACTTTATGTATCCAAATCAAGCTTCTTACAAAGTGATTCATCCTGGTTTGATTGGAACGACGAAGAAGCTGTGCTATTCCCAAACTGGGAAACTGGAATCACCTGATTTGAAAGTCTTCTTCTTCAATGCCAACTCCTATGAGATTTATTCAACTTCCTGGGATTCTCCACCACTTTATGTATCCAAATCAAGCTTTTCAAAAGTGATTCATCCTTGATTGGATTGGAAGACGAGTGCTGTTATCCCAAACTGGAAACTGGAATCAACTGATTTGAAAGTGGGATAACTTCTTCATGCCAACTCCTATGAGATTTATTCAACTTCCTGGTGATTCTCCACCACTTTATATGTATCCAAATCAAGCTTCTTACAAAGTGATTCATCCTGGTTTGATTGGAACGACGAAGAAGCTGTGCTATTCCCAAACTGGGAAACTGGAATCACCTGATTTGAAAGTGGGATAACTTCTTCATGCCAACTCCTATGAGATTTATTCAACTTCCTGGTGATTCTCCACCACTTTATGTATCCAAATCAAGCTTCTTCACAAAGAGATTCATCCTGGTTTGATTGGAACGACGAAGAAGCTGTGCTATTCCCAAACTGGGAAACTGGAATCACCTGATTTGAAAGTGGGATAACTTCTTCATGCCAACTCCTATGAGATTTATTCAACTTCCTGGTGATTCTCCACCACTTTATGTATCCAAATCAAGCTTCTTACAAAGTGATTCATCCTGGTTTGATTGGAACGACGAAGAAGCTGTGCTATTCCCAAACTGGGAAACTGGAATCACCTGATTTGAAAGTGGGATAACTTCTTCATGCCAACTCCTATGAGATTTATTCAACTTCCCTGTGATTCTCCACCACTTTATGTATCCAAATCAAGCTTCTTACAAAGAGATTCATCCTGGTTTGATAAACGACGAAGAAGCTGTGCTATTCCCAAACTGGGAAACTGGAATCACCTGATTTGAAAGTGGGATAACTTCTTCATGCCAACTCCTATGAGATTTATTCAACTTCCTGGTGATTCTCCACCACTTTATGTATCCAAATCAAGCTTCTTACAAAGTGATTCATCCTGGTTTGATTGGAACGACGAAGAAGCTGTGCTATTCCCAAACTGGGAAACTGGAATCACCTGATTTGAAAGTGGGATAACTTCTTCATCCCAACTCCTATGAGATTTATTCAACTTCCTGGTGATTCTCCACCACTTTATGTATCCAAATCAAGCTTCTTACAAAGTGATTCATCCTGGTTTGATTGGAACGACGAAGAAGCTGTGCTATTCCCAAACTGGGAAACTGGAATCACCTGATTTGAAAGTGGGATAACTTCTTCATCCCAACTCCTATGAGATTTATTCAACTTCCTGGTGATTCTCCACCACTTTATGTATCCAAATCAAGCTTCTTACAAAGTGATTCATCCTGGTTTGATTGGAACGACGAAGAAGCTGTGCTATTCCCAAACTGGGAAACTGGAATCACCTGATTTGAAAGTGGGATAACTTCTTCATGCCAACTCCTATGAGATTTATTCAACTTCCTGGTGATTCTCCACCACTTTATGTATCCAAATCAAGCTTCTTCACAAAGTGATTCATCCTGGTTTGATTGGAACGACGAAGAAGCTGTGCTATTCCCAAACTGGGAAACTGGAATCACCTGATTTGAAAGTGGGATAACTTCTTCATCCCAACTCCTATGAGATTTATTCAACTTCCTGGTGATTCTCCACCACTTTATGTATCCAAATCAAGCTTCTTCACAAAGTGATTCATCCTGGTTTGATTGGAACGACGAAGAAGCTGTGCTATTCCCAAACTGGGAAACTGGAATCACCTGATTTGAAAGTGGGATAACTTCTTCATCCCAACTCCTATGAGATTTATTCAACTTCCTGGTGATTCTCCACCACTTTATGTATCCAAATCAAGCTTCTTACAAAGTGATTCATCCTGGTTTGATTGGAACGACGAAGAAGCTGTGCTATTCCCAAACTGGGAAACTGGAATCACCTGATTTGAAAGTGGGATAACTTCTTCATCCCAACTCCTATGAGATTTATTCAACTTCCTGGTGATTCTCCACCACTTTATGTATCCAAATCAAGCTTCTTACAAAGTGATTCATCCTGGTTTGATTGAACGACGAAGAAGCTGTGCTATTCCCAAACTGGGAAACTGGAATCACCTGATTTGAAAGTGGGATAACTTCTTCATCCAACTCCTATGAGATTTATTCAACTTCCTGGTGATTCTCCACCACTTTATGTATCCAAATCAAGCTTCTTACAAAGTGATTCATCCTGGTTTGATTGGAACGACGAAGAAGCTGTGCTATTCCCAAACTGGGAAACTGGAATCACCTGATTTGAAAGTGGGATAACTTCTTCATCCCAACTCCTATGAGATTTATTCAACTTCCTGGTGATTCTCCACCACTTTATGTATCCAAATCAAGCTTCTTACAAAGTGATTCATCCTGGTTTGATTGGAACGACGAAGAAGCTGTGCTATTCCCAAACTGGGAAACTGGAATCACCTGATTTGAAAGTGGGATAACTTCTTCATGCCAACTCCTATGAGATTTATTCAACTTCCTGGTGATTCTCCACCACTTTATGTATCCAAATCAAGCTTCTTACAAAGTGATTCATCCTGGTTTGATTGGAACGACGAAGAAGCTGTGCTATTCCAAACTGGGAAACTGGAATCACCTGATTTGAAAGTGGGATAACTTCTTCATCCCAACTCCTATGAGATTTATTCAACTTCCTGGTGATTCTCCACCACTTTATGTATCCAAATCAAGCTTCTTACAAAGTGATTCATCCTGGTTTGATTGGAACGACGAAGAAGCTGTGCTATTCCCAAACTGGGAAACTGGAATCACCTGATTTGAAAGTGGGATAACTTCTTCATCCAACTCCTATGAGATTTATTCAACTTCCTGGTGATTCTCCACCACTTTATGTATCCAAATCAAGCTTCTCACAAAGTGATTCATCCTGGTTTGATTGGAACGACGAAGAAGCTGTGCTATTCCCAAACTGGGAAACTGGAATCACCTGATTTGAAAGTGGGATAACTTCTTCATCCCAACTCCTATGAGATTTATTCAACTTCCTGGTGATTCTCCACCACTTTATGTATCCAAATCAAGCTTCTCACAAAGTGATTCATCCTGGTTTGATTGGAACGACGAAGAAGCTGTGCTATTCCCAAACTGGGAAACTGGAATCACCTGATTTGAAAGTGGGATAACTTCTTCATCCCAACTCCTATGAGATTTATTCAACTTCCTGGTGATTCTCCACCACTTTATGTATCCAAATCAAGCTTCTCACAAAGTGATTCATCCTGGTTTGATTGGAACGACGAAGAAGCTGTGCTATTCCCAAACTGGGAAACTGGAATCACCTGATTTGAAAGTGGGATAACTTCTTCATCCCAACTCCTATGAGATTTATTCAACTTCCTGGTGATTCTCCACCACTTTATGTATCCAAATCAAGCTTCTTCACAAAGTGATTCATCCTGGTTTGATTGGAACGACGAAGAAGCTGTGCTATTCCCAAACTGGGAAACTGGAATCACCTGATTTGAAAGTGGGATAACTTCTTCATCCAACTCCTATGAGATTTATTCAACTTCCTGGTGATTCTCCACCACTTTATGTATCCAAATCAAGCTTCTTACAAAGTGATTCATCCTGGTTTGATTGGAACGACGAAGAAGCTGTGCTATTCCCAAACTGGGAAACTGGAATCACCTGATTTGAAAGTGGGATAACTTCTTCATCCCAACTCCTATGAGATTTATTCAACTTCCTGGTGATTCTCCACCACTTTATGTATCCAAATCAAGCTTCTCACAAAGTGATTCATCCTGGTTTGATTGGAACGACGAAGAAGCTGTGCTATTCCCAAACTGGGAAACTGGAATCACCTGATTTGAAAGTGGGATAACTTCTTCATCCCAACTCCTATGAGATTTATTCAACTTCCTGGTGATTCTCCACCACTTTATGTATCCAAATCAAGCTTCTTACAAAGTGATTCATCCTGGTTTGATTGGAACGACGAAGAAGCTGTGCTATTCCCAAACTGGGAAACTGGAATCACCTGATTTGAAAGTGGGATAACTTCTTCATCCCAACTCCTATGAGATTTATTCAACTTCCTGGTGATTCTCCACCACTTTATGTATCCAAATCAAGCTTCTACAAAGTGATTCATCCTGGTTTGATTGGAACGACGAAGAAGCTGTGCTATTCCCAAACTGGGAAACTGGAATCACCTGATTTGAAAGTGGGATAACTTCTTCATCCCAACTCCTATGAGATTTATTCAACTTCCTGGTGATTCTCCACCACTTTATGTATCCAAATCAAGCTTCTTACAAAGTGATTCATCCTGGTTTGATTGGAACGACGAAGAAGCTGTGCTATTCCCAAACTGGGAAACTGGAATCACCTGATTTGAAAGTGGGATAACTTCTTCATCCCAACTCCTATGAGATTTATTCAACTTCCTGGTGATTCTCCACCACTTTATGTATCCAAATCAAGCTTCTCACAAAGTGATTCATCCTGGTTTGATTGGAACGACGAAGAAGCTGTGCTATTCCCAAACTGGGAAACTGGAATCACCTGATTTGAAAGTGGGATAACTTCTTCATCCCAACTCCTATGAGATTTATTCAACTTCCTGGTGATTCTCCACCACTTTATGTATCCAAATCAAGCTTCTTACAAAGTGATTCATCCTGGTTTGATTGGAACGACGAAGAAGCTGTGCTATTCCCAAACTGGGAAACTGGAATCACCTGATTTGAAAGTGGGATAACTTCTTCATCCCAACTCCTATGAGATTTATTCAACTTCCTGGTGATTCTCCACCACTTTATGTATCCAAATCAAGCTTCTTACAAAGTGATTCATCCTGGTTTGATTGGAACGACGAAGAAGCTGTGCTATTCCCAAACTGGGAAACTGGAATCACCTGATTTGAAAGTGGGATAACTTCTTCATCCCAACTCCTATGAGATTTATTCAACTTCCTGGTGATTCTCCACCACTTTATGTATCCAAATCAAGCTTCTCACAAAGTGATTCATCCTGGTTTGATTGGAACGACGAAGAAGCTGTGCTATTCCCAAACTGGGAAACTGGAATCACCTGATTTGAAAGTGGGATAACTTCTTCATCCCAACTCCTATGAGATTTATTCAACTTCCTGGTGATTCTCCACCACTTTATGTATCCAAATCAAGCTTCTTACAAAGTGATTCATCCTGGTTTGATTGGAACGACGAAGAAGCTGTGCTATTCCCAAACTGGGAAACTGGAATCACCTGATTTGAAAGTGGGATAACTTCTTCATCCCAACTCCTATGAGATTTATTCAACTTCCTGGTGATTCTCCACCACTTTATGTATCCAAATCAAGCTTCTTACAAAGTGATTCATCCTGGTTTGATTGGAACGACGAAGAAGCTGTGCTATTCCCAAACTGGGAAACTGGAATCACCTGATTTGAAAGTGGGATAACTTCTTCATCCAACTCCTATGAGATTTATTCAACTTCCTGGTGATTCTCCACCACTTTATGTATCCAAATCAAGCTTCTCACAAAGTGATTCATCCTGGTTTGATTGGAACGACGAAGAAGCTGTGCTATTCCCAAACTGGGAAACTGGAATCACCTGATTTGAAAGTGGGATAACTTCTTCATCCCAACTCCTATGAGATTTATTCAACTTCCTGGTGATTCTCCACCACTTTATGTATCCAAATCAAGCTTCTTACAAAGTGATTCATCCTGGTTTGATTGGAACGACGAAGAAGCTGTGCTATTCCCAAACTGGGAAACTGGAATCACCTGATTTGAAAGTGGGATAACTTCTTCATCCCAACTCCTATGAGATTTATTCAACTTCCTGGTGATTCTCCACCACTTTATGTATCCAAATCAAGCTTCTTACAAAGTGATTCATCCTGGTTTGATTGGAACGACGAAGAAGCTGTGCTATTCACAAACTGGGAAACTGGAATCACCTGATTTGAAAGTGGGATAACTTCTTGCCAACTCCTATGAGATTTATTCAACTTCCTGGTGATTCTCCACCACTTTATGTATCCAAATCAAGCTTCTTACAAAGTGATTCATCCTGGTTTGATTGGAACGACGAAGAAGCTGTGCTATTCCCAAACTGGGAAACTGGAATCACCTGATTTGAAAGTGGGATAACTTCTTCATCCCAACTCCTATGAGATTTATTCAACTTCCTGGTGATTCTCCACCACTTTATGTATCCAAATCAAGCTTCTTACAAAGTGATTCATCCTGGTTTGATTGGAACGACGAAGAAGCTGTGCTATTCCCAAACTGGGAAACTGGAATCACCTGATTTGAAAGTGGGATAACTTCTTCATCCAACTCCTATGAGATTTATTCAACTTCCTGGTGATTCTCCACCACTTTATGTATCCAAATCAAGCTTCTTACAAAGTGATTCATCCTGGTTTGATTGGAACGACGAAGAAGCTGTGCTATTCCCAAACTGGGAAACTGGAATCACCTGATTTGAAAGTGGGATAACTTCTTCATCCCAACTCCTATGAGATTTATTCAACTTCCTGGTGATTCTCCACCACTTTATGTATCCAAATCAAGCTTCTTACAAAGTGATTCATCCTGGTTTGATTGGAACGACGAAGAAGCTGTGCTATTCCCAAACTGGGAAACTGGAATCACCTGATTTGAAAGTGGGATAACTTCTTCATGCCACTCCTATGAGATTTATTCAACTTCCTGGTGATTCTCCACCACTTTATGTATCCAATCAAGCTTCTTACAAAGTGATTCATCCTGGTTTGATTGGAACGACGAAGAAGCTGTGCTATTCCCAAACTGGGAAACTGGAATCACCTGATTTGAAAGTGGGATAACTTCTTTCATCCCAACTCCTATGAGATTTATTCAACTTCCTGGTGATTCTCCACCACTTTATGTATCCAAATCAAGCTTCTCACAAAGTGATTCATCCTGGTTTTGATTGGAACGACGAAGAGCTGTGCTATTTCCCAAACTGGAAACTGGAATCACCTGATTTGAAAGTGGATAACTTCTTCCATCCCACTCCTATGAGATTTATTCAACTTCCTGGTGATTCTCCACCACTTTATGTATCCAAATCAAGCTTCTTACAAAGTATTTATCCTGGTTTGATTGGAACGACAGAAAAGCAGTCTATCCCAAACTGGGAAACTGGAATCACCTGATTTGAAAGTGGGATAACTTATCTTCTGCCAACTCCAAGTGAGATTTTATTCAACTTCCTGGTGATTCTCCACCACTTAATGTATCCAATCAAGCTTCTCACAAAGTGATTCATCCTGGTTTGATTGGAAAGACGAAGAAGCTGTCTATTCCCAAACTGGGAACTGGAATCACCTGATTTGAAAGATCTTCAATGTTCCAATGAGGGCTTGTACTGGTTCAATACCCTCAAATGGTGATAACCCTTGCAGAATCAGAGTTGGTGTTCTGTTGAGATAACAAGCTGTAGTGACCGCATCACTCCAGAACTTCTTAGGGACATTGGTTTGAAACATCATGGACCTGGCCACTTCCATCAGATGCCTATTCTTTCTCTCAGCCACACCATTCTGTTGTGGAGTATAGGGACAGCTTGTCTGATGTAGAATTCCATGCTGAGATAGGTGATGCTTGAATGCTTGTCCCGTGTACTCTCCTCCATTATCTGACCTGAAAATCTTTATCTTGGCATTATAATGGTTAGTCACATAGGATTGAAAGTTCTTAAATGCATCAAGTACCCTATCTTTGGTTGGAATTAAAGTTAACCAGGTGTATTTGGATTTTTCATCAATGAAGTTACATAATACTTTTGATTGTCTCTAGATAAGCAAGGAGCAGTCCAAACATCAGAATGAATCAAATCAAAACACTTCTCATAAACAGTAGTAGATTTAGTAAAGACAGTCTTATAATGCTTGCCTAAAATGCAAGCTTCACAATCATTATTCTCAAAGGAAACACCTGGCAACATCAGTTTTAAAGCCTTATTATGAGGGTGTCCTAATCTAGCATGCCACAATGCATTTTTACTTAAACTAGAACAGAAACAGAAGTAAACGAGCAGCTATAACTAGAAACAGGAGCAAGATCTTCAAGTAAATACAATTCTCCTTTAGTCACTCCCTTTCCAATCATCTTGCTGCTTTTAATATCCTGAAACTTCACATCATTAGGACTGAATATGACATTGCATTGCAAATCCGTAGCACATTTCTTAACAGATAACAAGTTTGAAGTAAATTCAGGCATATAAAAGGCTTTAGTTTCCTTATCAAACAGTTTAAGACTTCCTATTCCTCTAATAGGTATCTTATCTCCATTGGCTATCATCACATTACCATTCATTGGTACAATGTTTTTAATCAAACTAGTGTCACTTATCATATGATGAGATGCACCAGAATCAACTACTAATGGCTTAATGGTATGTGAACTAGCAATATGAGCAAGGATACTAGATGGTTTGAATGCATGATCATTTCTAGCAAAACTAGCCGTTCTAGATTGGTTTATCATATCTATCACACTTTCATGCATCCTATCAGTTCTAGTTAGATTCTCATCCTTCTCTATTGCCCTAGCACCAAAGGAATACCCAAAAGTGTTACCATTCTCCTTGAAGAGCTTAATGAGAGCATCCAGGTCGGATTTCCTCAGATACTCTTGATCATGGTTCCCACGGTTGCTTGGGGCTCCAGTGTAGGCTACAAGAGACTTCCCATCACCTGCTTCACGTCCATCTATCTCCTTCCCTTTGCTGGTACCTGCTCCACTTGCGCTTGCTCCATCTGAGACATTAGCCCTTGCCTCTCTGTCCTTCATAAACTTTGCCGGCTTGAGATGGGGATGGAGTATCCAGCATTGGCTCTTCTTGTGGCCATGCTTCTTGCAGTGATCACAGTTCCCATTGAACCTCCTCTCATCATACTTCCCATGCGCAGCCTTGTGTGCTTGTGGAGCTTCCCCTCCTTCCTCTTGAGTTGCTTGATTCACAAGAGATAGCTCTCCTTTCTTCCAAACAACCCAATGGAGCCTTGTTCCTTCTGAATCCTTGCACACACTTCTTCAAGATCAGGTAGTGTGTCCTCTCTAAGCAAGTGTTGGATGAGCCATTGTAAGCCGGATTCATGGTGAGGAGTAGCCCAAAGACCTTGTCTTGCTCTCTCCTTTTGTTTAGCTCTTCTGCGTCTGTAGTGCTTGGCCTTAACATCTCCAGCTCGGACCAGAGTGTTCTGAACCTCCCTAGATGCTTGGTGAACTCCATATCCTCTTGTACCAAGTTGTTTATAGCCTGCTTCACCTCAAACACACGGCTCAGGTTTGATGTATTCCCATACACCTTCTTCAAAGTATCCCACAGCTCTTTAGCAGATTCACAGTAGCTGTATGCATCTAGAATCGCCGGCTCAAGTGAAGCATGCAGTACTGACATCACCAACATGTCCTCCTGATGCCACTTCTCTTCCGCTTTGCTTGCGGCTTCTCCTTCAGTTTCTCCTTGGGTGATGAGCTTTGGAGCTTCTCCTGGCGTGATGTGCTTCCAAAGCCCTTTGCTTCCCACCGTGGTTCTCACCATCCGAGACCACACCAAGTAGTTGGTTCCCTTGAAGCAAACCGCTACCTTCATGTTCATGTTCATACCACTCTCCATGATGAACAATGACTTCTCTAGACTTCACAAACTGGATCTTGAGTTAGAAGACTTGTAAGAACACACACTGCCTCGGTCTTCAACCTCACAGCTTCAACAACACACTAAAAACTCGTCTTTGAACTCGGACAATACCCAGAACCTCCCAAGAACACAAGAACACCAACCAAACTCTTTAAAGGTTCAATCTTGAAACCTCAAAGAGTCAACCACGAACTCAGGTTCTCACGAACCTGGCTCTGATACCATATGACTTTTAGTAATGTTTAGAGTAATCTGAGTATTTAGGAAGATTAGAATGGATTTGGAGAAGATAAGAGTCTAGAAAGAGTTTAAGAGACTAATAAGAGATCATGGAGACTAAAGACTAAGAGAAAGACTCAAATGAATTGCTTAATCTTATTAATGAGTGAGGTTACATATTTATATGAAGACATAAGTAGGGTTTTCGTAAACAAGAGGATAAGGTAAGCATGTGGAGTCAATGACCATTTCAAAACCATCCAATGATGTGAGCTGCGCGTGTGAGCCTTCCTTAGCTGGCTCATGCCTTTTGCTTTTGCTTTTCCAGCTGTGCCAGCCTGTCCAAGACTCCCTTATCCTTTCAACGGTCTGATCCATCCCACAAAGGCTAAGGTAACTTCTCCTCTTTCACTTAAGTAACTCGGATAACTTCTGGTAAGGTTTGGTTGAGCTTTGGTCGATCCTATCTTGTACGGACTGTACGGCCATGTACGGCCTTGTACGGACTGGCTGATCTCAAAGCTCCCAAACCTTCCTATCCTTTCTCCTCTTCATTCTACTTAACCCTCATCTTCATTCTTCACTTAACACTCCTCATCTCTACAATTCTCCACCACTTTATGTATCCAAATCAAGCTTCTAACAAAGTGATTCATCCTGGTTTGATTGGAACGACGAAGAACCTGTGCTATTCCCAAACTGGGAAACTGGAATCACCTGATTTGAAATTGGGATAACTTCTTCATCCCAACTCCTATGAGATTTATTCAACTTCCTGGTGATTCTCCACCACTTTATGTATCCAAATCAAGCTTCTCACAAAGTGATTCATCCTGGTTTGATTGGAACGACGATGAAGCTGTGCTATTCCCAAACTAGGAAACTGGAATCACCTGATTTGAAAGTGGGATAACTTCTTCATCTCAACTCCTATGAGATTTATTCAACTTCCTGGTGATTCTCCACCACTTAATGTATCCAAATCAAGCTTCTCACAAAGTGATTCATCCTGGTTTGATTGGAACGACGATGAAGCTGTGCTATTCCCAAACTGGGAAACTGGAATCACCTGATTTGAAAGTGGGATAACTTCTTCACGCCAACTCCTATGAGATTTATTCAACTTCCTGGTGATTCTCCACCACTTTATGTATCCAAATCAAGCTTCTCACAAAGTGATTCATCCTGGTTTGATTGGAACGACGAAGAAGCTGTGCTATTCCCAAACTGGGAAACTGGAATCACCTGATTTGAAAGTGGGATAACTTCTTCATCCCAACTCCTATGAGATTTATTCAACTTCCTGGTGATTCTCCACCACTTTATGTATCCAAATCAAGCTTCTCACAAAGTGATTCATCCTGGTTTGATTGGAACGACGAAGAAGCTGTGCTATTCCCAAACTGGGAAACTGGAATCACCTGATTTGAAAGTGGGATAACTTCTTCATCCCAACTCCTATGAGATTTATTCAACTTCCTGGTGATTCTCCACCACTTTATGTATCCAAATCAAGCTTCTCACAAAGTGATTCATCCTGGTTTGATTGGAACGACGAAGAAGCTGTGCTATTCCCAAACTGGGAAACTGGAATCACCTGATTTGAAAGTGGGATAACTTCTTTCGCCAACTCCTATGAGATTTATTCAACTTCCTGGTGATTCTCCACCACTTTATGTATCCAAATCAAGCTTCTCACAAAGTGATTCATCCTGGTTTGATTGGAACGACGAAGAAGCTGTGCTATTCCCAAACTGGGAAACTGGAATCACCTGATTTGAAAGTGGGATAACTTCTTCATCCCAACTCCTATGAGATTTATTCAACTTCCTGGTGATTCTCCACCACTTTATGTATCCAAATCAAGCTTCTTACAAAGTGATTCATCCTGGTTTGATTGGAACGACGAAGAAGCTGTGCTATTCCCAAACTGGGAAACTGGAATCACCTGATTTGAAAGTGGGATAACTTCTTCATCCCAACTCCTATGAGATTTATTCAACTTCCTGGTGATTCTCCACCACTTTATGTATCCAAATCAAGCTTCTCACAAAGTGATTCATCCTGGTTTGATTGGAACGACGAAGAAGCTGTGCTATTCCCAAACTGGGAAACTGGAATCACCTGATTTGAAAGTGGGATAACTTCTTCATCCCAACTCCTATGAGATTTATTCAACTTCCTGGTGATTCTCCACCACTTTATGTATCCAAATCAAGCTTCTCACAAAGTGATTCATCCTGGTTTGATTGGAACGACGAAGAAGCTGTGCTATTCCCAAACTGGGAAACTGGAATCACCTGATTTGAAAGTGGGATAACTTCTTCATCCCAACTCCTATGATATTTATTCAACTTCCTGGTGATTCTCCACCACTTTATGTATCCAAATCAAGCTTCTCACAAAGTGATTCATCCTGGTTTGATTGGAACGACGAAGAAGCTGTGCTATTCCCAAACTGGGAAACTGGAATCACCTGATTTGAAAGTGGGATAACTTCTTCATCCCAACTCCTATGAGATTTATTCAACTTCCTGGTGATTCTCCACCACTTTATGTATCCAAATCAAGCTTCTTACAAAGTGATTCATCCTGGTTTGATTGGAACGACGAAGAAGCTGTGCTATTCCCAAACTGGGAAACTGGAATCACCTGATTTGAAAGTGGGATAACTTCTTCATCCCAACTCCTATGAGATTTATTCAACTTCCTGGTGATTCTCCACCACTTTATGTATCCAAATCAAGCTTCTCACAAAGTGATTCATCCTGGTTTGATTGGAACGACGAAGAAGCTGTGCTATTCCCAAACTGGGAAACTGGAATCACCTGATTTGAAAGTGGGATAACTTCTTCATCCCAACTCCTATGAGATTTATTCAACTTCCTGGTGATTCTCCACCACTTTATGTATCCAAATCAAGCTTCTCACAAAGTGATTCATCCTGGTTTGATTGGAACGACGAAGAAGCTGTGCTATTCCCAAACTGGGAAACTGGAATCACCTGATTTGAAAGTGGGATAACTTCTTCATCCCAACTCCTATGAGATTTATTCAACTTCCTGGTGATTCTCCACCACTTTATGTATCCAAATCAAGCTTCTCACAAAGTGATTCATCCTGGTTTGATTGGAACGACGATGAAGCTGTGCTATTCCCAAACTGGGAAACTGGAATCACCTGATTTGAAAGTGGGATAACTTCTTCATCCAACTCCTATGAGATTTATTCAACTTCCTGGTGATTCTCCACCACTTTATGTATCCAAATCAAGCTTCTCACAAAGTGATTCATCCTGGTTTGATTGGAACGACGAAGAAGCTGTGCTATTCCCAAACTGGGAAACTGGAATCACCTGATTTGAAAGTGGGATAACTTCTTCATCCCAACTCCTATGAGATTTATTCAACTTCCTGGTGATTCTCCACCACTTTATGTATCCAAATCAAGCTTCTCACAAAGTGATTCATCCTGGTTTGATTGGAACGACGAAGAAGCTGTGCTATTCCCAAACTGGGAAACTGGAATCACCTGATTTGAAAGTGGGATAACTTCTTCATCCCAACTCCTATGAGATTTATTCAACTTCCTGGTGATTCTCCACCACTTTATGTATCCAAATCAAGCTTCTCACAAAGTGATTCATCCTGGTTTGATTGGAACGACGAAGAAGCTGTGCTATTCCCAAACTGGGAAACTGGAATCACCTGATTTGAAAGTGGGATAACTTCTTTTCCCAACTCCTATGAGATTTATTCAACTTCCTGGTGATTCTCCACCACTTTATGTATCCAAATCAAGCTTCTCACAAAGTGATTCATCCTGGTTTGATTGGAACGACGAAGAAGCTGTGCTATTCCCAAACTGGGAAACTGGAATCACCTGATTTGAAAGTGGGATAACTTCTTCATCCCAACTCCTATGAGATTTATTCAACTTCCTGGTGATTCTCCACCACTTTATGTATCCAAATCAAGCTTCTTACAAAGAGATTCATCCTGGTTTGATTGGAACGACGAAGAAGCTGTGCTATTCCCAAACTGGGAAACTGGAATCACCTGATTTGAAAGTGGGATAACTTCTTCATCCCAACTCCTATGAGATTTATTCAACTTCCTGGTGATTCTCCACCACTTTATGTATCCAAATCAAGCTTCTCACAAAGTGATTCATCCTGGTTTGATTGGAACGACGAAGAAGCTGTGCTATTCCCAAACTGGGAAACTGGAATCACCTGATTTGAAAGTGGGATAACTTCTTCATCCCAACTCCTATGAGATTTATTCAACTTCCTGGTGATTCTCCACCACTTTATGTATCCAAATCAAGCTTCTTACAAAGATTTCATCCTGGTTTGATTGGAACGACGAAGAAGCTGTGCTATTCCCAAACTGGGAAACTGGAATCACCTGATTTGAAAGTGGGATAACTTCTTCATCCCAACTCCTATGAGATTTATTCAACTTCCTGGTGATTCTCCACCACTTTATGTATCCAAATCAAGCTTCTCACAAAGTGATTCATCCTGGTTTGATTGGAACGACGAAGAAGCTGTGCTATTCCCAAACTGGGAAACTGGAATCACCTGATTTGAAAGTGGGATAACTTCTTCATCCCAACTCCTATGAGATTTATTCAACTTCCTGGTGATTCTCCACCACTTTATGTATCCAAATCAAGCTTCTCACAAAGTGATTCATCCTGGTTTGATTGGAACGACGAAGAAGCTGTGCTATTCCCAAACTGGGAAACTGGAATCACCTGATTTGAAAGTGGGATAACTTCTTCATCCCAACTCCTATGAGATTTATTCAACTTCCTGGTGATTCTCCACCACTTTATGTATCCAAATCAAGCTTCTTACAAAGAGATTCATCCTGGTTTGATTGGAACGACGAAGAAGCTGTGCTATTCCCAAACTGGGAAACTGGAATCACCTGATTTGAAAGTGGGATAACTTCTTCATCCCAACTCCTATGAGATTTATTCAACTTCCTGGTGATTCTCCACCACTTTATGTATCCAAATCAAGCTTCTTACAAAGTGATTCATCCTGGTTTGATTGGAACGACGAAGAAGCTGTGCTATTCCCAAACTGGGAAACTGGAATCACCTGATTTGAAAGTGGGATAACTTCTTCATCCCAACTCCTATGAGATTTATTCAACTTCCTGGTGATTCTCCACCACTTTATGTATCCAAATCAAGCTTCTCACAAAGTGATTCATCCTGGTTTGATTGGAACGACGAAGAAGCTGTGCTATTCCCAAACTGGGAAACTGGAATCACCTGATTTGAAAGTGGGATAACTTCTTCATCCCAACTCCTATGAGATTTATTCAACTTCCTGGTGATTCTCCACCACTTTATGTATCCAAATCAAGCTTCTCACAAAGTGATTCATCCTGGTTTGATTGGAACGACGAAGAAGCTGTGCTATTCCCAAACTGGGAAACTGGAATCACCTGATTTGAAAGTGGGATAACTTCTTCATCCCAACTCCTATGAGATTTATTCAACTTCCTGGTGATTCTCCACCACTTTATGTATCCAAATCAAGCTTCTCACAAAGTGATTCATCCTGGTTTGATTGGAACGACGAAGAAGCTGTGCTATTCCCAAACTGGGAAACTGGAATCACCTGATTTGAAAGTGGGATAACTTCTTCATCCCAACTCCTATGAGATTTATTCAACTTCCTGGTGATTCTCCACCACTTTATGTATCCAAATCAAGCTTCTCACAAAGTGATTCATCCTGGTTTGATTGGAACGACGAAGAAGCTGTGCTATTCCCAAACTGGGAAACTGGAATCACCTGATTTGAAAGTGGGATAACTTCTTCATCCCAACTCCTATGAGATTTATTCAACTTCCTGGTGATTCTCCACCACTTTATGTATCCAAATCAAGCTTCTCACAAAGTGATTCATCCTGGTTTGATTGGAACGACGAAGAAGCTGTGCTATTCCCAAACTGGGAAACTGGAATCACCTGATTTGAAAGTGGGATAACTTCTTCATCCCAACTCCTATGAGATTTATTCAACTTCCTGGTGATTCTCCACCACTTTATGTATCCAAATCAAGCTTCTCACAAAGTGATTCATCCTGGTTTGATTGGAACGACGAAGAAGCTGTGCTATTCCCAAACTGGGAAACTGGAATCACCTGATTTGAAAGTGGGATAACTTCTTCATCCCAACTCCTATGAGATTTATTCAACTTCCTGGTGATTCTCCACCACTTTATGTATCCAAATCAAGCTTCTCACAAAGTGATTCATCCTGGTTTGATTGGAACGACGAAGAAGCTGTGCTATTCCCAAACTGGGAAACTGGAATCACCTGATTTGAAAGTGGGATAACTTCTTCATCCCAACTCCTATGAGATTTATTCAACTTCCTGGTGATTCTCCACCACTTTATGTATCCAAATCAAGCTTCTCACAAAGTGATTCATCCTGGTTTGATTGGAACGACGAAGAAGCTGTCCTATTCCCAAACTGGGAAACTGGAATCACCTGATTTGAAAGTGGGATAACTTCTTTTCGCCAACTCCTATGAGATTTATTCAACTTCCTGGTGATTCTCCACCACTTTATGTATCCAAATCAAGCTTCTCACAAAGTGATTCATCCTGGTTTGATTGGAACGACGAAGAAGCTGTGCTATTCCCAAACTGGGAAACTGGAATCACCTGATTTGAAAGTGGGATAACTTCTTCATCCCAACTCCTATGAGATTTATTCAACTTCCTGGTGATTCTCCACCACTTTATGTATCCAAATCAAGCTTCTTACAAAGTGATTCATCCTGGTTTGATTGGAACGACGAAGAAGCTGTGCTATTCCCAAACTGGGAAACTGGAATCACCTGATTTGAAAGTGGGATAACTTCTTCATCCCAACTCCTATGAGATTTATTCAACTTCCTGGTGATTCTCCACCACTTTATGTATCCAAATCAAGCTTCTCACAAAGTGATTCATCCTGGTTTGATTGGAACGACGAAGAAGCTGTGCTATTCCCAAACTGGGAAACTGGAATCACCTGATTTGAAAGTGGGATAACTTCTTCATCCCAACTCCTATGAGATTTATTCTACTTTTTGGTGATTCTCCACCACTTTATGTATCCAAATCAAGCTTCTCACAAAGTGATTCATCCTGGTTTGACTGGAACGACGATGAAGCTGTGCTATTCCCAAACTGGGAAACTGGAATCACCTGATTTGAAAGTGGGATAACTTCTTCATCCCAACTCCTATGAGATTTATTCAACTTCCTGGTCATTCTCCACCACTTTATGTATCCAAATCAAGCTTCCGACAAAGAGATTCATCCTGGTTTCATTGGAACGACGAAGAAGCTTTGCTATTCCCAAACTGGGAAACTGGAATCACCTGATTTGAAAGTGGGATAACTTCTTCATCCCAACTCCTATGAGATTTATGTTGATCAGAGTTAAGTATATGAGAAGAGGAGCTAAGGGAGTTAAGGCATTAGAGGAAGAGATGAAGTATGGAAGAAGAGAGGAGTTTGGGTTGAGTGATCCGTACAAGGCCGTACAGGCCGTACCATCCGTATATAGGACATCAACCAAACTCAGCAAGGTAAAGATAAGTTACCAAGGTAACTTAGTGGAGAGGAGGATAAGCTTTGGAGTGGATAAGACCGCGGAGGAAGAAGGGATGAGGCGCGGACTGACAGTCTGGCATGGACTGGAAAGTAAACAGCATCTATGGGAAGATGCTAGATGCCTCACACACTTGGAGAAGCTCATTGGCCGGATTCAAATATAGGCTCCTCCTCCTTTTGACTTCACATGCTTTCCTTATCCTTTGTGATCGAAAACCCTAAGCTCACCTTACTATATATTGTAACTCAAGATCATTAATAAAGATTAGACAGTTCTAAACAATCTTTCTCTTTACTCATTTCACTATGATTCTCCATTAGTCTCTAAGTAGTCTCTTAATCTCTTATTCTCCTTCTCTAAGCCTTTCTAAACTCAGATAATCCTTTACATTCCTAAAAGTCATATGGTATCAGAGCCAGGTTGATTACAATCTGAGTTCGTGAGTGATTCTCTTAAGGATTCAAGTGTAAAACTTTAAGAGAACAAGTGAGTGTGTTTGAGAGTTTCTTGAGAGTTCAAAAGCTTAAGGTGTTTTGCGTGTGTCTTGGTGATCCGTGGGAGGTTTATTTGAAGACTCAAGAGTGAATCTGTGTTCTAGAGAGCAGAGTGGGTTCTCAGTTCAAGATCTAACCGGTTGATTCAAGCTGTAGACGTCAAGCTGTTCAAGATGGAGAGTGGCATGAAGATGAAGGTCGCGGTGACATTCAAAGGAAACAACTACCTAGTCTGGTCTAGGATGGTGAAGACTGCTGTGGGAAGCAAGGGTTTGTGGAAGCATATCACATCTGGTGAGGCTCCAATGGCGATTACTCAGGAGGGTGACAAGGAGAGCCCCGAGGAGAGTGTTGTAGAGAAGTGGCAACAAGAAGACATGATGGTGATGTCAGTCCTTCATGCCTCTTTGGAGCCGGCTATCCTAGATGCTTATAGCTACTGTGAGACAGCCAAGGAGCTGTGGGATACTCTGAAGAAAGTGTATGGAAACACTTCTAACCTGAACCGAGTGTTTGAAGTCAAGAAGGCAATCAATGGGTTAACTCAAGATGACATGGAGTTCACTAAGCACTTGGGGAGGTTCAGGTCTCTTTGGTCTGAGTTGGAGATGCTGAGGCCAAGCACGGTTGATCCAGAGCTTCTAAATGAGAGGCGTGAGCAGGACAAGGTCTTTGGGTTGCTGCTCACATTGAATGCAAGTTACAATGGTCTCATCCAGCACATGCTAAGGTCCGAGAAGCTGCCTGACCTTGAAGATGTGTGTGCTAAGATACAGAAGGAGCAGGGCTCAATGGGTTTGTTTGGAGGCAAGGGAGACATAACTCTTGCAAATGCTGTGCAATCTGACCGAGAAGAGCCTCCACAAGCCAACAAAGCTGGTTACAACAAGTATGAGGATAGGAAGTTCAATGGGAATTGTGATCATTGCAAGAAGCATGGGCACAAGAAGAGTCAGTGCTGGATACTCCATCCCCACTTGAAGCCGGCTAAATTCATGATGGAGAGAGAGGCAAAAGCTCACATGACTGAGGGATCAAGCGGAGCAGGGCCATCTAACCGAGGAACTGAAGTGGAGAACCGTGAAGGAGATGGAAAGGCTTTGGTGACCTATACTGGAGCTATCAACCCCCGAGGCAATGATCAAGACTTCATCAGGAGATCCGAGATGGATGCACTCATCAAAATGCTCAAGGATAATGGTAACATTCATGGGTATTCATTTGGTGCTTCTATGATTGCTAGAACTATAGAAATGACTCCTAATGTGGCTGAGATTGCTAGGATTGATAGTAAGACTGGAATTGAGCATTGCATTGATAGAAATGCTAGGATGAATGCATATAGATCACAAATTAGCATCTGCCATAGTGCTAGCAATACATCCAAACCATTGATTATAGATTCAGGTGCATCTCATCATATGATTAGTGACACCAACCTGATTAAGGATATAGAACCTACTAATGGATGTGTGATGATTGCAAATGGGGATAAGATACCTATTAAGGGAATAGGAAACTTAAAGCTATTTGATAAGAACACTAGAGCATTTTACATTCCGGAATTCACATCAAACCTACTTTCAGTTAAGAAATGCACTACTGATTTGAATTGCAATGTTATATTCAGTCCTAATGATGTGAAGTTTCAGGATATTGAGAGCAGCCAATTGATTGGAAAAGGAGTTACAAAGGGAGACTTATACAGGCTTGAGAAGCTTGATCCTGTTTCCAATTATAATTGCTCATTTACTTCTGCTTCTAGTTTGAATAAAAATGCATTGTGGCATGCTAGATTAGGTCATCCCCATGAGAGGGCTTTAAACTTGATGTTACCAGGTGTGGTTTTTGAAAATAATAAGTGTGAGGCTTGCATTTTAGGCAAGCATTGTAAGAATGTGTTTCCAAGAACATCTACTGTTTATGAAAATTGCTTTGATTTGATTCATACTGATGTGTGGACTGCACCTAGTTTTTCTAGAGATAATCATAAGTATTTTGTCACATTCATTGATGAAAAATCTAAATACACCTGGTTAACACTAATTCCATCAAAAGATAGGGTGATAGATGCATTTAAGAACTTTCAAGCTTATGTGACTAACCATTATCATGCTAAGATTAAAATTTTGAGATCAGATAATGGAGGAGAGTACACAAGCTATGCGTTCAAGAGTCATCTAGATCATCATGGAATACTTCATCAAACAAGCTGTCCCTACACACCACAACAGAATGGTGTAGCTGAGAGGAAGAACAGGCACTTGATGGAAGTGGCTCGGTCACTGATGTTCCAAGCCAATGTACCTAAGAGATTCTGGAGTGATGCTGTATCCACTGCGTGCTATCTAATCAACAGGATGCCTACAAAGGTGTTGAAGGATCAAGCACCATTTGAAGTTCTGAACAAGCGCAAGCCATCCTTGATACATGAGAGTGTTTGGATGCTTATGCTATGTTCTAGTACCAGGAGAGTTGAGGAACAAGCTAGAAGCAAGAAGCAGAAAGGCAATGTTCATTGGCTACTCAACAACTCAAAAAGGATATAAGTGTTATGATCCAGAAGCTAGAAGGGTACTTGTATCTAGAGATGTGAAGTTTATTGAAGAAAGAGGATACTATGAGGAGAAGAATCAAGAAGACTTGAAGGATCTCACATCAGATAAGGCTGGAGTCTTGAGAATCATTTTGGAAGGTCTCGGTATCAAGATGAACCAGGATCAACCCACAAGAAGTGGAAGCCAAGAAGAGAGCTCAACTGCACCAAGTGGAGCTACTCAAACACCTCACCTTGATCATGAGGGGGGAAGTGAACTTGAAACTCAAGAAAAAGGCCAAGAAGGAGTCGGCTTGAGTGAGGAAGAAGGAGAGTTCAACTCAGGTTCTCATCATAAAGGTGAGCAAGACCAAGGAGAGGAAGAACATCAGAGTGAAGCACAAGAACTGCATACACAAGATGAGCCGGTTCAAGAGCAAGAACAACCAGTATTGAGGAGAAGCACAAGGCTGAGAAAGGATCCTTCCTCTTGGGTAAACACGCGAGTGTACTACAATGCCCAAGCTGTGGAGCATCCCTCTCAAGTCGTGTGTTCATTTGCTCAATACCCTGAAGAACATTGTGCCTTCATGGTTAACTTGGATGAGAACTACATCCCAAGAAGCTATGAAGAAGCAATCATGGATAAAGAATGGAAGGAGTCAGTTGGAGCTGAAGCAGGAGCTATGATCAAGAATGATACATGGTATGAAAGTGAGTTACCAAAAGGGAAGAAGGCTGTGACTAGTAGATGGATATTCACAATCAAGTATAAGGCTGATGGAAAGTTTGAGAGGAAGAAGTCAAGGCTAGTTGCAAGAGGTTTCACTCAAACTTATGGAGAAGATTACATAGAAACCTTTGCACCAGTAGCTAAACTACACACAATCCGGATTGTATTAAGCTTGGCTGTGAATCTTGGATGGGGGTTATGGCAAATGGATGTGAAGAATGCCTTTCTACAAGGTGAACTTGAGGATGAAGTGTATATGCATCCACCTCCAGGACTTGAACACTTAGTGAAGAGAGGGAATGTGTTGAGATTGAAGAAAGCTATCTATGGGCTGAAGCAATCACCAAGAGCTTGGTACAACAAGCTGAGCACTACTCTCAATGGCCGAGGCTTCAAGAAGTCTGAACTAGACCACACTCTCTTCACACTCACTACTCCCTCAGGTATGATTGCACTCCTTGTGTATGTTGATGATATCATTATCACAGGAAGTGATAAGGAAGGTATCATAGCAACCAAGGAGTTCCTTAAATCCATGTTTGAGATTAAAGACTTGGGAGAAATGAAATACTTTCTTGGAATTGAGATATGTAGATCCAAGGAAGGTTTGTTCATGTCCCAAAGGAAGTATACACTTGATCTTTTGAAAGGTGCAGATGCTTATGGAGGCAAGACAGCAAGGATGCCTATGGAGGATGGCTACAAAGTCCCACGAGAGGGGGAGATTGAAGACAGCAAACCTTATCAGGATCCTAAACTCTATAGAAAACTAGTTGGCAAATTGATTTATCTTACCATAACTAGACCTGACATTTGTTTTGCTGTGAATCAGGTGAGTCAACACATGCAAGTGCCTAAAGAACATCACTGGCGCATGGTGGAGAGGATCTTGATGTATCTCAACGGCTCACCTGATCAAGGAGTATGGATGGGCTGCAATGGAAGCACTGAAGTGGTAGGATACTGTGATGCGGATTGGGCTGGTGATAGAGCAGACAGGAGATCAACCACAGGCTATTGCACATTCATTGGAGGCAACTTGGTGACTTGGAAGAGTAAGAAGCAGAAGGTGGTGTCTTGCTCAAGTGCAGAAGCTGAGTATAGAGCTATGCTGAAGCTTACCAACGAGTTAGTGTGGATCAAAGGCATCTTGAAGCATTTGGAGATTGATCAAGCCACGCCAATGACCATGCATTGTGACAACCAAGCTGCAATCCACATTGCCTCCAACTCGGTGTTCCATGAGAGAACCAAACACATTGAAGTTGATTGCCACAAGGTGAGGCAGATGATCATCTTAGGAGTCATCTTGCCATGCTACACAAGGAGTGAAGATCAGTTGGCTGATATGTTCACCAAGGCTGCAAGACAGAAGACAATGGAGTCCATTCACATCAGGTTGGGCCTCATTGATCTTGGGAAGAGAAGGAGCTGATCCCCTTTGGCTGTGAGGTCTTTACTCTTTTTCCCTTATCAAGGTTTTATCCCAATGGGTTTTCCTTGGTAAGGTTTTTAATGAGGAAGATCTCATAGCTGTCCAAGCTTAGACTTTCACAAAGCTAAGCTTGAGGGGGAGTGTTGATCAGAGTTAAGTATATGAGAAGAGGAGCTAAGGGAGTTAAGGCATTAGAGGAAGAGATGAAGTATGGAAGAAGAGAGGAGTTTGGGTTGAGTGATCCGTACAAGGCCGTACAGGCCGTACCATCCGTACATAGGACATCAACCAAACTCACCAAGGTAAAGATAAGTTACCAAGGTAACTTAGTGGAGAGGAGGATAAGCTTTGGAGTGGATAAGACCGCGGAGGAAGAAGGGATGAGGCGCGGACTGACAGTCTGGCATGGACTGGAAAGTAAACAGCATCTATGGGAAGATGCTAGATGCCTCACACACTTGGAGAAGCTCATTGGCCGGATTCAAATATAGGCTCCTCCTCCTTTTGACTTCACATGCTTTCCTTATCCTTTGTGATCGAAAACCCTAAGCTCACCTTACTATATATTGTAACTCAAGATCATTAATAAAGATTAGATAGTTCTAAACAATCTTTCTCTTTACTCATTTCACTATGATTCTCCATTAGTCTCTAAGTAGTCTCTTAATCTCTTATTCTCCTTCTCTAATCCTTTCTAAACTCAGATAATCCTTTAAATTCCTAAAAGTCATAATTTATTCTACTTCCTGGTGATTCTCCACCACTTTATGTATCCAAATCAAGCTTCTCACAAAGTGATTCATCCTGGTTTGATTGGAACAACGATGAAGCTGTGCTATTCCCAAACTGGGAAACTGGAATCACCAGATTTGAAAATGGGATAACTTCTTCATCCGAACTCCTATGAGATTTATTCAACTTCCTGGTGATTCTCCACCACTTTATGTATCCAAATCAAGCTTCTTACAAAGAGATTCATCCTGGTTTGATTGGAATGACGAAGAAGCTGTGTTATTCCCAAACTGGGAAACTGGAATCACCTGATTTGAAAGTGGGATAACTTCTTCATCCCAACTCCTATGAGATTTATTCATCATCCTGGTCATTCTCCACCACTTTATGTATCCAAATCAAGCTTCTTACAAAGAGATTCATCCAGGCTTCATTGGAACGACGAAGAAGCTGTGCTATTCCCAAACTGGGAAACTGGAATCACCTGATTTGAAAGTGGGATAACTTCTTCCTCCCAACTCCTATGAGATTTATTCTACTTCCTGGTGATTCTCCACCACTTTATGTATCCAAATCAAGCTTCTCACAAAGTGATTCATCCTGGTTTGATTGGAACGACGATGAAGCTGTGCTATTCCCAAACTGGGAAACTGGAATCACCTGATTTGAAAGTGGGATAACTTCTTCATCCCAACTCCTATGAGATTTATTCAACATCCTGGTCATTCTCCACCACTTTATGTATCCAAATCAAGCTTCTTCCAAAGAGATTCATCCTGGTTTCATTGGAACGACGAAGAAGCTGTGCTATTCCCAAACTGGGAAACTAGAATCACCTGATTTCAAAGTGGGATAACTTCTTCATCCCAACTCCTATGAGATTTTTCTACTTCCTGGTGATTCTCCACCACTTTATGTATCCAAATCAAGCTTCTTACAAAGAGATTCATCCTGGTTTGATTGGAACGACGATGAAGCTGTGCTATTCCCAAACTGGGAAACTGGAATCACCTGATTTGAAAGTGGGATAACTTCTTCATCCCAACTCCTATGAGATTTATTCAACATCCTGGTCATTCTCCACCACTTTATGTATCCAAATCAAGCTTCTTACAAAGAGATTCATCCTGGTTTCATTGGAACGACGAAGAAGCTGTGCTATTCCCAAACTGGGAAACTAGAATCACCTGATTTCAAAGTGGGATAACTTCTTCATCCCAACTCCTATGAGATTTTTCTACTTCCTGGTGATTCTCCACCACTTTATGTATCCAAATCAAGCTTCTTACAAAGAGATTCATCCTGGTTTGATTGGAACGACGATGAAGCTGTGCTATTCCCAAACTGGGAAACTGGAATCACCTGATTTGAAAGTGGGATAACTTCTTCATCCCAACTCCTATGAGATTTATTCAACATCCTGGTCATTCTCTGTTGAGTTAGAAGAGACTTATGGATCAAGGAATGATGGATAAGTGGAGAAGAAGCAAGGTAGAGGAATCCGTACAAGAGAGGCCGTACAAGGCCGTACACTTGGTACGGATGGAGCAACCACAAGGAGAAGTATCTCGGCCAAGAAGTTACCAAAGTGAAAGTAACTTTGCCAAAGTTACCTTTACCTTTGGGTGTGGATCAGCTTGAATCAAAAGGAAGAAGAGCGCGGACTGACAGGCTGGAACAGCTGTAAAGGAAGAGCATCTAGCTAGATCCTTTTGGCATCAAGCGTGTGAGCCATCCTGGCCGATCATTCAAACTAGCCCGCTCCTCTCATCTTTGACTCTACATGCTTAGTCTCCCTTGTATCCGTTAACCTAGACTTAGTCTCTCCTATATATATTGTAACCTTGCTGATTAATTGTTAAATAAAAGGAGAGAAGAGACATCAAGGTGAAGGCATGAAGGGATGAGAGGATTCTGAATAAGGAATCAGTACATGAGGGATGTCCGTACAAGCCAAGGCCGTACAAGTGAGGCCGTACACTTAGGGAAAGGGGATCATCCTAAAGTTACCCAAGTGGAGTTACCGTGAGAGATTAACCTTGTTACAGCCTTATCCTGATCAGTCCGTTAAGGGAAGAAGACCAGCGCGTCTCTAGCTGTTCCAGGCTGTAAAGCAAACAGCATCTTGGTCTTAGATGCCAAGATACCAAAGCGTGTAAGCTCTCCCATTGGATCCTTTCAAATGGACGCTCCTCTTCCCCTTTGACTCCACATGCTTATGCTTTCCCTAATGTTTAACCTAGTGTCTCTCTCCCTTACTATATAACTTGTAATCTGCTTGATTAATGAGACATACGAGTTTATGAGTCTCTCTCTCTCTAGTTCATCATGATAATCTCATACACTTTCTCTTAAACACTCTAATCTCTCTTAAATCTCTCTTAGACTTCTCAATACCTTTCATATTCTCTAAAGTCATATGGTATCAGAGCCAGGTTGGCTGTGGTATTGAGATCGTGTGTTCTTCAGCTTCAGATAAAAGTTCTTTCTTGTGAGATTCTAAACCAAGTCCAAGCAAATCAAGATGGGAGGAAACAAGGTGATTACGGTTCCGATTTCTCTCAAGGGTGGGGGAAACTACCTGTTGTGGTCTAGGCTTGTGAAGACAGCCATTGGGAGGCTAGGGTTATGGGGTCACATCACAGATGAAGCTCCAGCACCAGTGGCCAGTGAGGAAGAAGGTGGAAGAGAGCTCGCGGTTGCTGATGGAAAGAAGTGGATTCAAGATGACTTGATGGTGCTATCTGTGCTGCAAGGATCTCTTGAAGAACATCTCTTGGAAGCCTACAGCTACTGTGAGACTCCAAAACACCTGTGGGAGGTACTCCAAAAGACTTTTGGGAACGTTACCAATCTGAACCGTGTGTATGAGATCAAGAAAGCTATCAACACACTGGTACAAGATGGAGAGGAGTTCACCAAGCATTTGGGCAAGTATAGATCCTTGTGGTCTGAGCTTGAATCATTGAGGCCAAGCACGGCTGATCAAGAGCTACTCATGGAGAGGAGGGAGCAGGATCAGGTGTTTGGATTGCTGTTGACTTTGGATCCTCCGTTCAATGATGTGATCAAACACATGTTGAGGATGCCAAGTCTTCCATCCATGGAGGAAGTGTGTGCGCAGCTCCAGAAGGAGGAAGGATCTCTTGGTCTCTTCGGAAGCAAGGGAGACTTAGCTCTAGCCAACAAGGCTGAGGAAGGAGCGCAAGCTAACCGTGCAGCATACAAGACTGATGAGAGGAAGTATGGTGATGAGAGGAGGTTTGGAGGCAACTGTGATCACTGCAAGAAGCCAGGACACAAGAGGAGCCAGTGCTGGATCCTTCATCCCCATCTCAAGCCGGCCAAGTTCAACAAGGATCGAGAAGCCAGAGCTAACCTGTCTACTGAAGCAAGTGAAGCCGGTCCATCAGGAGCAGGCTCAAGTGCACAAGTGGGTGAAAGCGCAGGCAAGGCTATGGCAACTCACTACACGGCCGCAAAGAGTTTGGAGCATGAAGTGATCCGCAAATCTGACATTGATGCCCTCATCAAAGCTCTTAAGGAGTCTGGTACATTCGGAAACACTCTTGGTTACTCTTATACTGCTCATATGATGCCTAGGAATGAGAATAGGTTGATAGATATCATTGAGAAATTAAAACTGAGAAATGAATCACCTAGAACTCATCTTGCTAGAGGCATAAAACCATTGATTGTTGACTCTGGTGCATCTCATCACATGATTAGTGATGATAGCTTGATCAAAAACATAGAACCTGCTCATGGTCATGTAATGATTGCAAATGGAGATAGAATTCCCATTAAAGGTGTAGGAGACTTAAAGCTATTTGATAAGAACTCTAAAGCATTTTACATGCCGGATTTTACTTCTAATCTCTTATCTGTTAAAAGATGTACCAATGATCTACAATGCAATGTTATCTTTAGTCCTAACAATGTGACATTTCAGGATATTGAGAGCAATAAGTTGATCGGACAAGGAGTAACCAAGGGGGATCTTTATGTACTTGAAGACATTAACCCCATTTCTAGTTGTTTGCTGAGTTCTGTTTTAAGTAAAGGTGCATTATGGCATTCTAGGCTAGGACATCCACATGTTAGAGCCTTAAGCTTAATGTTTCCAGGTGTCATGTTTAAAAATAATGATTGTGAGGCTTGTATTTTGGGAAAACATTGTAAGACTGTCTTTAAAAGATCTACTACTATCTATGATAAGTGTTTTGATCTTGTTCACTCTGATGTATGGACTGCTCCCTGCTTATCTAGAGATAATTACAAGTACTTTGTCACATTTATAGATGAGAAATCTAAATACACCTGGATAACACTCATTAAAACAAAGGATAGGGTTCTTGATGCATTTAAAAACTTCCAATCTTATGTATCTAACCAGTATAATGCCAAGATTAAGATTTTCAGGTCTGATAATGGTGGAGAATATACTGGCAATGCATTCAAGAGTCACCTAGCTCAACATGGGATTCTACATCAGACAAGTTGTCCATACACTCCTCAACAGAACGGTGTAGCTGAGAGAAAGAATAGACACCTAATGGAGGTGGCAAGGTCTATGATGTTTCATACAAGTGTGCCTAAGAGATTCTGGAGTGATGCTGTGATCTCGGCTTGTTATCTAATCAATAGGATACCAACCAAGATCCTGGAAGATCAAGCTCCTTATGAAGTTTTAAACAGAAGCAAACCTGTGCTGGATCACTTAAGAGTCTTTGGATGCGTGTGCTTTGTACTTGTACCCGGGGAGCTAAGGAATAAGCTAGAAGCAAAGAGCACAAGAGCCATGTTCATTGGCTACTCAACGTCACAAAAGGGATACAAATGCTATGATTCAGAAGCCAGGAGAGTTCTTGTGTCTAGAGATGTGAAGTTCTTGGAGGATAAGAGCTTTTATGGAGATAGAAAGTGGGAAGATCTTGAAGATTTGTCTCAACCATCTGATCGAGCTACAAGTCTTAGGCGTGTACTGGAAGGACTTGGAATCAACATGTCCCAGGATCAGCAACCATCAAAGGAGAATGAAGCTGAAGAACCATCACACCATGATCATGAGGGGGGAAATGAGGCTGAGCCTGAAGATCATGAGGATCAAGACTCAGATAGTCATGGTCAAGGTGTGATACAAAGAGAGGAAGAATCCATACAAGAAGATCATGTGGAACCAATTGAACCAAATGAAGTAGAAAGAGAAGCAGTTCAGCCTACGGTGGTGCAGCCTACGGTGGTGGAGGTGGAACAAGCCCCATTAAGGAGAAGCACACGGCTGAAGAGAGATGCTTCCAACTGGGTAAACACGAGAGTGTACTACAATGCTCAAGCTGTGAAGCATCCCTCTCAGGCTGTGTGCTCATTTGCGAGCTACCCAAAGGAACATTGTGCATTCATTACAAGCTTAGATGAGAGCAGTGTACCAAGATCATATGAAGAAGCAATGTTACATGAAGATTGGAAAGAATCAGTGGGTGATGAAGCAAATGCTATGATAAAGAATGACACTTGGTTTGAAAGTGAGTTACCAAGAGGGAAGAAGGCAGTAACAAGCAAGTGGATATTCACTATCAAGTATCTACCTGATGGAACTATTGAGAGGAAGAAGACAAGACTGGTGGCTAGAGGATACACTCAAACATATGGGGAAGACTACATTGATACCTTTGCCCCTGTTGCCAAACTCCATACCATAAGAATTGTTCTATCTCTTGCTGTGAATCTTGAGTGGGAGCTTTGGCAGATGGATGTGAAGAATGCCTTTCTTCAAGGAGAGCTAGAGGATGAAGTGTATATGTATCCACCACCGGGTCTAGAGCACCTTGTGAAACCTGGAAATGTATTGAGACTCAAGAAGGCTATCTATGGGCTGAAGCAATCTCCTAGAGCATGGTATAACAAGCTGAGCACTACCTTAAATGGGCGTGGGTTCAAGAAGTCTGAATTGGATCACACTCTCTTCACTCTCACTACACCCTCAGGTATCATCTGTCTACTTGTATATGTTGATGACATTATCATAACAGGTAGTGATAAGGCTGGTATAAAAGCCACAAAGGAGTTTTTGAAATCTGTGTTTGAAATCAAAGACTTAGGAGAAATGAAATACTTCCTTGGAATTGAGTTGTGTAGATCTAAGGAAGGATTGTTCATTTCCCAAAGGAAGTACACACTTGATCTTTTGAAAGATGCAGGTATACAAGGAGATAAGACAGCAAAGATGCCTCTTGAAGATGGATACAAGATTCCACGTGAGGGGGAGATTGAAGATAGCAAGGCCTTTCATGATCCAAAGCTATACAGGAAGCTAGTAGGGAAGCTTATCTACCTCACCATCACACGACCAGACATTTGCTTTGCTGTGAACCAAGTGAGCCAGCATATGCAAGTTCCAAAGGATCATCACTGGCGCATGGTGGAGAGACTGCTCTTGTATCTGAACGGGACATCAAGCCTTGGAGTTTGGATGGGATGCAACAAGAGTACTGAAGTAGTGGGATATTGTGATGCGGATTGGGCTGGAGATAGAGCAGACAGAAGATCAACCACTGGTTACTGTACATTCATTGGAGGCAACTTGGTGACTTGGAAGAGCAAGAAGCAGAAAGTGGTGTCTTGTTCAAGTGCTGAAGCTGAGTATAGAGCAATGCTGAAGCTTACCAATGAGTTGGTATGGATCAAAGGGATCTTGAAGCATTTGGAGATAGAGCAAGCAACTCCAATGACTATGCATTGTGACAATCAAGCGGCTATACACATTGCAACCAACTCAGTCTTCCATGAGAGAACCAAGCACATTGAAGTTGATTGTCACAAGGTGAGGCAGATGATTGTCTTGGGAGTAATCTTGCCATGCTATACAAGGAGTGAGGATCAGTTAGCTGATGTCTTTACCAAAGCCGCGAGACAGAAGACCATGGAGTCCATTCACATCAGGCTAGGACTCCTGGATCTCACACCAAGTGGCTGAGTCCCCTTAGCCATGAGTTCTTCACTCTTTTTCCCTCATCAAAGTTTTGTCCCAATGGGTTTTCTTTGATGAGGTTTTTAATGAGGAAGATCTCATGGCCTTTCCAAGCTTAGCTTTGCAAGAGTCTAAGCTTGAGGGGGAGTGTTAAATAAAAGGAGAGAAGAGACATCAAGGTGAAGGCATGAAGGGATGAGAGGATTCTGAATAAGGAATCAGTACATGAGGGATGTCCGTACAAGCCAAGGCCGTACAAGTGAGGCCGTACACTTAGGGAAAGGGGATCATCCTAAAGTTACCCAAGTGGAGTTACCGTGAGAGATTAACCTTGTTACAGCCTTATCCTGATCAGTCCGTTAAGGGAAGAAGACCAGCGCGTCTCTAGCTGTTCCAGGCTGTTAAGTTATGGAGATGATTAAGTGAAAGGATCAAGGGTTTACATGAGAAGAGAGATCAAAGGAAGGAAAGGAGTAGGTGTGTGAAGTTAAGGAGAAGTGTACGGATAGGGCAAAGGCCGTACAACTCAGGTACCTTGGGAAGAAAGGCAAAGCTCACATCTATCCTAAAGTGGCCGATGACTCTACAAGAGGAAGAGGCTTTAGGATATGACCGTTGAAGGATAAGGTTGGGACGCGGCTTAAGCTGGTGCTAGCTGTAAAGGCAAAAGGAGCATCTAGGCAAAGATGCCTTTGGCATCAAGCGTGTAAAGCCTCACCTCCGTTCATTCAAATGAAGCGCGCCTCTCCTTGGTTTGACTCCACATGCTTAGTCTTTAGGATTTGCTTTCACTATTACAAAACCCTTGTATGCTGATCCATATAAATATGTAATCTCTCCATAATAATAAACCAAGCAAGTTATGAGTCTCTCTCTTAGTCTCTCTTTAGTTCTCTAGACTCTTAATCTCGTTCTTTATACTTAAATCTTCTCTAAATCTCTTCTAATCTTTCCTAAATACTCAGATCACTCTAAACATCACTAAAAGTGATATGGTATCAGAGCCAGGTTCGTGAGAGCCTGAGGTCGTGTGAGATTCTTTGAAGCCTCAAGGTTGAAGCTTTGAAGAAACTCTTGTGTGTTCTTGTGTGTTTGAGAGTTTCTGGGTACTTTACAAGTTCAAGACTGATTGTGGTGTGTCATCTGAAGCTGTGTGGGTTGAAGATCGAGGCTGTGAAGGTTTCTACAAGTCATTCAACTCAAGATAAAGTTTCTGAAACTTAGAGAGTTCATCATTCAACATGGAGAGTGGGATGAACATGAACATGAAGGTAGCTGTGGTCTTCAAGGGAACCAACTACTTGGTGTGGTCTCGGATGGTGAGAACCACGGTGGGAAGCAAGGGGTTGTGGAAGCACATCACCCCCGGAGAAGCTCCAAAACTCATCACTCAAGGAGAGGATGATGGTGAGGCTGCAAGCAAGGCGGAAGAGAAGTGGCATCAAGAGGATATGCTGGTGATGTCTGTGCTTCATGCGTCACTTGAGCCGGCTATTCTAGATGCATACAGCTACTGTGAGTCTGCTAAGGAGCTGTGGGATACTTTGAAGAAGGTGTATGGCAACACATCAAACCTAAGCCGAGTGTTTGAAGTGAAGCAAGCCATCAACAACCTTGTACAAGAAGACATGGAGTTCACCAAGCATCTAGGGAGATTCAGGAGTCTCTGGTCCGAGATGGAGATGCTTAGGCCAAGCACAACGGATGCTGATGAGCTTAACAAGAGGAGAGAGCAAGACAAGGTCTTTGGGCTACTCCTCACGCTGAACCCGGCTTACAACGGTCTCATCCAGCACCTGCTTAGAGAAGACACTCTACCTGATCTTGAGGATGTGTGTGCGCGGATTCAGAAGGAGCAAGGCTCCATTGGGTTGTTTGCAAAGAAAGGAGACCTGTCCCTTGCAAGCCAAGCAACTCAAGAGGAAGGCAGTGAAGCTCCACAAGCAAACAAGGCTGCGGCTGCGCATGGGAAGTTTGAGGAGAGGAGGTTCAATGGGAGTTGTGATCACTGCAAGAAGCATGGCCACAAGAAGAGCCAATGCTGGATACTCCATCCTCACCTCAAGCCGGCTAAGTTCATGAAGGACCGTGAGGCAAGGGCTAATGTCTCGGATGGAACAAGTGGAGCTGGTACAAGCAAAGGAAAGGAGATAGATGGGCGTGAGGCAGGTGATGGAAAGTCTCTTGTAGCCTACACTGGAGCATCAAGCAACCGTGGGAACAATGATCAAGAGTATCTAAGGAGATCCGACCTTGATGCTCTCATTAAGATGTTCAAGGAGAATGGTAACATCTTTGGGTATTCTTTTGGTGCTAGGGTGGTAGAAAACTATGAGAATCTAACTAGAACTGATAGGATGCATGAGAGCTTGATAGAAATGGTAAATCAATCTAGGACTGCAAACTTTGCTAGAAATGATCATGCATTCAAACCATCTAGTATCCTTGCGCATATTGCTAGCTCTCATGACATTAAGCCATTAGTGATTGATTCAGGTGCATCTCATCATATGATAAGTGACACTAGTTTAATTAAAAACATTGTGCCAATGAATGGAAATGTACTGATTGCTAATGGAGATAAGATTCCTATTAGAGGAATAGGAAGTCTTAAACTATTTGATAAGGAAACTAAAGCCTTTTATATGCCTGAATTTACATCAAACTTGTTATCTGTTAAGAAGTGTGCTACTGATTTGCAATGCAATGTTATATTCAGTCCTAATGATGTGAAGTTTCAGGATATTAAAAGCAGCAAGATGATTGGAAAGGGAGTGACTAAAGGAGAGCTATATTTACTTGAAGATCTCACTCCTGTTTCTAGATATAGCTGCTCGTTTACTTCTGTTTCTAGTTCTGGTTTAAGTAAAAATGCATTGTGGCATGCTAGATTAGGACACCCTCATAATAAGGCTTTAAAACTGATGTTGCCAGGTGTTTCCTTTGAGAATAATGATTGTGAAGCTTGCATTTTAGGCAAGCATTGTAGAACTGTCTTTAACAAGTCTACTACTGTTTATGAAAAGTGTTTTGATCTTATTCATTCTGATGTTTGGACTGCACCTTGCCTATCTAGAGAAAACCATAAGTATTATGTAACTTTCATTGATGAAAAATCCAAATACACCTGGTTAACCTTAATTCCAACCAAAGATAGGGTACTTGATGCATTTAAAAATTTTCAATCCTATGTGACTAACCATTACAATGCCAAGATAAAGATTTTCAGGTCAGACAATGGAGGAGAGTACACAGGACAAGCATTCAAGCTACACCTAGCACAGCATGGAATTCTTCATCAGACAAGCTGTCCCTATACACCACAACAGAATGGTGTGGCTGAGAGGAAGAACAGGCATTTGATGGAAGTAGCCAGGTCCATGATGTTTCAATCCAATGTGCCTAAGAAGTTTTGGAGTGATGCTGTTGCTACGGCATGTTATCTCATCAACAGGACACCAACTCTGATACTTCAAGGACAATCACCATTTGAGGTACTGAATCAGTACAAGCCTTCTCTTGAGCATATGAAGGTCTTTGGGTGTTTGTGTTTTGTGATGGTGCCTGGAGAGATAAGAAACAAGCTAGAAGCTAAGAGTTCAAAGGCAATGTTCATTGGATACTCATCAAGTCAGAAAGGATACAAGTGCTATGATCCTAACACAAGGAGAGTGTTAGTATCTAGAGAAGTGAAGTTTGTTGAAGAGAAAGGATATTATGAGGAACAGATTCAAGAAGACTTGAAGGATCTTACCTCTGATAGAGCTGAAACCTTGAGGATTATCCTAGAAGGCCTTGGAATCAATATGAATCAAGGAAATCAAGGGGGGAGAAGCACTACCCCAGTCCCGGATCATCAGACTTCCAACCTTGACCATGAAGGGGGGAATGAAACAAGAACTCCAAACCGTGAAGAAACAAGTAGAGAAGAGAGTTCTGGCTCTCATGATCAAGCTGTGGAATCAAATGATCAAGAAGAAGGAGCTGAAGAGAGTCAGCTAAGGGAAGAAGGAGCTGAAGCAAGTCAGCTAGGAGAAGAAAGATCTGAAACAAGTGTGCTGCCACAAGAAGAAGAACAAGAGATGGCGCAAGAAGGGCCAGTATTGAGAAGAAGTACAAGGCTGAGAAAGGATCCTTCCAGTTGGGTAAACACAAGAGTGTACTACAATGCCCAAGCTGTGAAGCATCCTACTCAGGCCGTGTGTTCTTTTGCTCAATATCCAGAAGCACATTGCGCATTCATGGTAAACTTGGATGAAAATCACATTCCAAGAAGCTATGAAGAGGCAATGGAGGATAAGGAATGGAAGGAATCAGTAGGAGCTGAGGCAGGAGCTATGATAAAGAATGATACATGGTATGAGAGTGAACTACCAAAAGGAAAGAAAGCTGTGTCTAGTAGATGGATCTTTACAATCAAGTACAAGGCTGATGGGTCAATTGAGAGGAAGAAGACTAGACTAGTAGCAAGAGGGTTCACTCAGACATATGGAGAGGACTACATTGAGACATTTGCACCAGTAGCCAAGCTACACACCATTAGGATTGTTTTAAGCTTGGCTGTGAACCTAGGATGGGGATTGTGGCAAATGGATGTAAAGAATGCATTTCTACAAGGAGAGCTTGAGGATGAAGTCTATATGTATCCTCCACCAGGTCTGGAACATCTAGTGAAGAGAGGGAATGTACTGAGGCTGAAGAAAGCCATTTATGGGTTGAAGCAATCACCAAGAGCTTGGTATAACAAGTTGAGCACAACTCTGAACGGCCGAGGCTTCAAGAAGTCAGAATTGGATCACACTCTCTTTACACTCACGACACCCTCAGGTATGGTTGCTCTCCTTGTGTATGTGGATGATATCATTATCACTGGGAGTGATAAGGAAGGTATCAAAGCAACCAAGGAATTCCTAAAGTCTATGTTTGAAATCAAAGACTTGGGAGAAATGAAATACTTCCTTGGAATTGAGATTTGTAGATCCAAGGAAGGATTGTTCATGTCCCAAAGGAAGTATACACTTGATCTTTTGAAAGGTGCAGGTGCTTATGGAGGCAAGACAGCAAGGATGCCAATGGAGGATGGCTACAAAGTACCAAGAGAGGGGGAGATTGAAGACAGCAAGCCATTTCATGATCCTAAACTCTATAGAACACTTGTTGGAAAATTGATTTACCTTACCATTACAAGGCCTGATATATGTTTTGCTGTGAACCAGGTGAGTCAACACATGCAGCTTCCAAAGGAACATCATTGGCGCATGGTAGAGAGGCTGCTGATGTATCTGAATGGCTCGCCGGATCAAGGGGTTTGGATGGGATGTAATGGAAGCACAGAAGTGGTGGGGTATTGTGATGCTGATTGGGCAGGAGATAGAGCTGATAGGAAATCAACTACTGGCTATTGCACATTCATTGGAGGTAACTTGGTGACTTGGAAGAGCAAGAAGCAGAAGGTGGTGTCATGTTCAAGTGCTGAAGCTGAGTATAGAGCCATGCTGAAGCTTACAAACGAGTTGGTGTGGATCAAAGGCATCCTGAAGCACTTGGAGATTGATCAAGCCTCTCCAATGACAATGCATTGTGACAATCAAGCTGCTATTCACATTGCATCCAATTCGGTGTTCCATGAGAGAACCAAGCACATTGAGGTTGATTGCCACAAAGTGAGACAGATGATTGTGCTAGGAGTGATCTTGCCCTGCTATACTAGAAGTGAAGATCAGTTAGCGGATGTGTTCACCAAGGCTGCAAGACAGAAGACAATGGAGTCCATTCACATCAGGTTGGGCCTCATTGATCTTGGGAAGAGAAGGAGCTAATCCCCTTAGCTGTGAGGTCTTTACTCTTTTTCCCTCATCAAAGTTTTATCCCATTGGGTTTTCTTTGGTGAGGTTTTTAATGAGGAAGATCTCATGGCTTTCCAAGCTTAGGCTTTCACAAAGCTAAGCTTGAGGGGGAGTGTTAAGTTATGGAGATGATTAAGTGAAAGGATCAAGGGTTTACATGAGAAGAGAGATCAAAGGAAGGAAAGGAGTAGGTGTGTGAAGTTAAGGAGAAGTGTACGGATAGGGCAAAGGCCGTACAACTCAGGTACCTTGGGAAGAAAGGCAAAGCTCACATCTATCCTAAAGTGGCCGATGACTCTACAAGAGGAAGAGGCTTTAGGATATGACCGTTGAAGGATAAGGTTGGGACGCGGCTTAAGCTGGTGCTAGCTGTAAAGGCAAAAGGAGCATCTAGGCAAAGATGCCTTTGGCATCAAGCGTGTAAAGCCTCACCTCCGTTCATTCAAATGAAGCGCGCCTCTCCTTGGTTTGACTCCACATGCTTAGTCTTTAGGATTTGCTTTCACTATTACAAAACCCTTGTATGCTGATCCATATAAATATGTAATCTCTCCATAATAATAAACCAAGCAAGTTATGAGTCTCTCTCTTAGTCTCTCTTTAGTTCTCTAGACTCTTAATCTCGTTCTTTATACTTAAATCTTCTCTAAATCTCTTCTAATCTTTCCTAAATACTCAGATCACTCTAAACATCACTAAAAGTGATACAGGCTGTAAAGCAAACAGCATCTTGGTCTTAGATGCCAAGATACCAAAGCGTGTAAGCTCTCCCATTGGATCCTTTCAAATGGACGCTCCTCTTCCCCTTTGACTCCACATGCTTATGCTTTCCCTAATGTTTAACCTAGTGTCTCTCTCCCTTACTATATAACTTGTAATCTGCTTGATTAATGAGACATACGAGTTTATGAGTCTCTCTCTCTCTAGTTCATCATGATAATCTCATACACTTTCTCTTAAACACTCTAATCTCTCTTAAATCTCTCTTAGACTTCTCAATACCTTTCATATTCTCTAAAGTCATATTAATGAAGTTAACGAGATTGAGAGACTCTTATCTCTTGTGTTCATCATGATTCTCACTTAACCTCATTCTTAGTTCTTATAATCTCTTATACACTCTCAAATCTATCTCTTTCTCGTCTCAAATCACTCAATACCTTTTGTATTCTCTAAAATCATATGGTATCAGAGCCAGGTTGGCTTTGGTATTGAGTTTCTGATAAGTTCTTCATCTTCTTTCAAAAGATCTAGCGTGTTCTTCACTGGAGCATACAAGACAAGATGGAGGGACACTACAAGGTGATTACAGTACCGGTGGCTCTAAAGGGTAGTGGAAACTACCTGCTGTGGTCAAGGCTGGTGAAGACAGCCATTGGGAGGCTAGGGTTGTGGAGTCACATCACGGATGAGGCACCAAGACCAGTGGCCAAGGAAGGAGAAGGAGGTGGAGGTGAAGGAGATCAAGTTGCGGCCGCCGAGAAGAAATGGATACAAGAGGACTTGATGGTGCTTTCAGTGCTACAAGGCTCTCTTGAAGTCCATCTCTTAGATGCCTACAGCTACTGTGAGACTCCTAAGCACCTATGGGAAACACTCCTGAAGACCTTTGGGAACACAACCAATCTGAGCCGGGTGTTTGAGCTCAAGAGAGCTATCAACAACCTTGCGCAAGAAGAGGAGGAGTTCTCTAAACACTTGGGAAAGTACAGATCTCTCTGGTCTGAGCTGGAGACCTTGAGGCCAAGCACCATTGATCAAGAGACTCTCATGGAGAGGAGGGAACAAGATCAAGTGTTTGGTTTGATGCTGACTTTGAATCCGGCCTTTGGTGATGTTATTAAGCACATTCTGAGGTCTCCAAACCTTCCATCTATGGAGGAGGTGTGTGCACAACTCCAGAAGGAAGAAGGGACTCTCGGCTTGTTTGGGGGAAGAGGAGATGTAGCTCTATCCAACAAGGCTGAGGCAATCCAAGCTAACAAAGCTGCTTACCGTGGAGATGAAAGGAAGTTTAGTGGGAACTGTGATCATTGCAAGAAGCCAGGGCACAAGAGGAGTCAGTGCTGGATTCTTCACCCCCACTTGAAGCCGGCCAAGTTCAACAAGGAGAGGGAGGGAAGAGCTCACCTTTCTGCAGAGACAAGTGAAGCCGGCGCATCAGGAGCTGGTTCATCTGGTCATGCGGGTGAAAGTGAAGGAAGAGCTTTAGCCTCTCACCTCCAAGGAGCCGGGAAGAACATGGATCATGAGGTGATTAGGAAGTCTGACATTGATGCCCTGATCAAAGCCCTCAAAGAGTCTGGTAACCCCATTGAACACACCCTTGGTTATTCATACTCTGCTCGTGTGTTATCTAGAACTTGTGATAGGCTGCTAGATAATCTTGATAGTATGAACATGGGAGATGGAAAGCATAGGATTTATGCTGCTGAAAAAACACCTAGAACTAATGATAAGTTGCTAGATGTTATAGATAAACTAAAACTGATGATCAAATTGCCTAGTACTCACCTTGCTCAAAGTATAAAACCATTGATTGTAGATTCAGGTGCTTCACATCATATGATAAGTGATGATAGTCTTATAAAGAACATAGAACCAGCTCATGGACATGTAATGATTGCAAATGGTGATAGAATACCTATTAAAGGAGTAGGAGACTTAAAACTATTTAATAAGGATTCTAAAGCTTTGTACATGCCTGAGTTTACTTCTAACCTTCTATCTGTTAAGAGATGCACCAATGATCTTCAATGCAATGTTATTTTCAGTCCTAATGATGTGAAATTTCAGGATATTGAGAGCAATAAGTTGATTGGGCAAGGAGTAACCAAAGGAGTATGACTTTTAGTAATGTTTAGAGTAATCTGAGTATTTAGGAAAGATTAGAATGGATTTGGAGAAGATAAGAGTCTAGAAAGAGTTTAAGAGATTACTAAGAGATCATGGAGACTAAAGACTAAGAGAAAGACTCAAATGAATTGCTTAATCTTATTAATGAGTGAGGTTACATATTTATATGAAGACATAAGTAGGGTTTTCGTAAACAAGAGGATAAGGTAAGCATGTGGAGTCAATGACCATTTCAAAACCATCCAATGATGTGAGCTGCGCGTGTGAGCCTTCCTTAGCTGGCTCATGCCTTTTGCTTTTGCTTTTCCAGCTGTGCCAGCCTGTCCAAGACTCCCTTATCCTTTCAACGGTCTGATCCATCCCACAAAGGCTAAGGTAACTTCTCCTCTTTCACTTAAGTAACTCGGATAACTTATGGTAAGGTTTGGTTGAGCTTTGGTCGATCCTATCTTGTACGGACTGTACGGCCATGTACGGCCTTGTACGGACTGGCTGATCTCAAAGCTCCCAAACCTTCCTATCCTTTCTCCTCTTCATTCTACTTAACCCTCATCTTCATTCTTCACTTAACACTCCTCATTTCTACACTCCCCCTCAAGCTTAGCTTTGTGAAAGTCTAAGCTTGGACAGCCATGAGATCTTCCTCATTAAAAACCTCACTAAGGAAAACCCATTGGGACAAAACCTTAATGAGGGAAAAAGAGTAAAGATCTCACAGCTAAGGGGATCAGCTCCTTCTCTTCCCAAGATCTATGAGTCCCAATCTGATGTGAATGGACTCCATAGTCTTTTGTCTCGCAGCCTTGGTGAACACATCAGCCAACTGATCTTCACTTCTTGTGTAGCAAGGTAAGATCACTCCAAGCACAATCATCTGTCTTACTTTGTGGCAATCAACCTCAATGTGCTTGGTTCTCTCATGGAACACCGAGTTGGATGCAATGTGAATGGCAGCTTGATTGTCACAATGCATTGTCATTGGAGTGGCTTGTTCAATCTCCAAGTGCTTCAAGATGCCTTTGATCCACACCAACTCGTTTGTCAGCTTCAGCATGGCTCTATACTCAGCTTCAGCACTTGAACATGACACCACCTTCTGCTTCTTGCTCTTCCAAGTCACCAAGTTGCCTCCAATGAATGTGCAATAGCCGGTAGTTGATCTCCTGTCAGCTCTATCTCCTGCCCAATCAGCATCACAATAGCCCACCACTTCTGTGCTTCCATTGCACCCCATCCAAACTCCTTGATCCGGCGAGCCATTTAGATACATCAGCAGCCTCTCCACCATACGCCAATGATGTTCCTTGGGGAGCTGCATATGTTGACTCACCTGATTCACAGCAAAGCATATATCAGGCCTTGTGATGGTAAGATAAATCAATTTGCCAACAAGTTTTCTATAGAGTTTAGGATCATGAAATGGCTTGCTGTCTTCAATCTCCCCCTCTCTTGGTACTTTGTAGCCATCCTCCATTGGCATCCTTGCTGTCTTGCCTCCATAAGCACCTGCACCTTTCAAAAGATCAAGTGTATACTTCCTTTGGGACATGAACAATCCTTCCTTGGATCTACAAATCTCAATTCCAAGGAAGTATTTCATTTCTCCCAAGTCTTTTATCTCAAACATAGACTTTAGAAACTCCTTGGTTGCTTTAATACCTTCCTTATCACTCCCTGTGATAATGATATCATCCACATACACAAGGAGAGCAACCATACCTGAGGGAGTAGTGAGGGTAAAGAGAGTGTGGTCTAGTTCTGACTTCTTAAAGCCTCGGCCGTTTAGAGTTGTGCTCAACTTGTTGTACCAAGCTCTTGTTGATTGCTTCAACCCATAGATAGCCTTCTTCAGCCTCAGTACATTCCCTCTCTTCACTAGATGTTCAAGACCTGGTGGAGGATACATGTAGACTTCATCCTCAAGTTCTCCTTGTAAGAATGCATTCTTCACATCCATTTGCCACAATCCCCATCCAAGGTTAACCGCCAAGCTTAGTACAATTCTAATGGTATGTAACTTGGCTACTGGTGCAAATGTCTCAATGTAATCCTCTCCATATGTCTGAGTGAACCCTCTTGCTACTAATCTAGTCTTCTTCCTCTCAATCTGCCCATCAGCCTTGTATTTAATTGTGAAGATCCATCTACTAGATACTGCCTTCTTCCCTTTTGGTAGTTCACTCTCATACCATGTATCATTCTTTATCATAGCTCCTGCCTCAGCTCCTACTGATTCCTTCCATTCCTTATCCTCCATTGCCTCTTCATAGCTTCTTGGAATGTGATTCTCATCTAAGTTTACCATGAATGCACAATGTGCTTCTGGATATTGAGCAAAAGAACACACGGCCTGAGTAGGATGCTTCACAGCTTGGGCATTGTAGTACACTCTTGTGTTTACCCAACTGGAAGGATCCTTTCTCAGCCTTGTACTCCTTCTCAACACTGGCCCTTCTTGCGCCGGCAACTCCATGTCTTGTACTTCTTCTTGTGTACTAGTTTCAGATGTTTCTTCTCTTGGCTGACTTGCTTCAGCTCCTTCATCCCTTAGCTGACTTGATTCAGCTCCTTCTTGTTGATCATTTGACTCCACAGCTTGATCATGAGAATCAGAACTCTCTTCATGACTTTGAGTTTGAGTTTCTGTTCCATTCCCCCCCTCATGCTCAAGATTGGACGTCTGATGATCCGGTATTGGTGTAGTGCCTCTCACTTCTTGCTGTTCTTGATCCATCTTGATTCCAAGTCCTTCTAGTATTATCCTCAAGGTTGCAGCTCTATCCGAAGTGAGATCTTTCAAGTCTTCTTGAATCTGCTCCTCATAATATCCTTTTTCTTCCACAAACTTCACTTCTCTAGATACTAACACTCTCCTTGTGTTAGGATCATAGCACTTGTATCCTTTCTGACTTGATGAGTATCCAATAAACATTGCCTTGGAGCTCCTAGCTTCAAGCTTGTTTCTTAATTCTCCCGGTACCATCACAAAACACAAACACCCAAAGATCTTCATATGTTCCAATGAGGGCTTGTACTGGTTCAATACCTCAAATGGTGATAACCCTTGCAGAATCAGAGTTGGTGTTCTGTTGATGAGATAACAAGCTGTAGTGACCGCATCACTCCAGAACTTCTTAGGGACATTGGATTGAAACATCATGGACCTGGCCACTTCCATCAGATGCCTATTCTTTCTCTCAGCCACACCATTCTGTTGTGGAGTATAGGGACAGCTTGTCTGATGTAGAATTCCATGCTGAGATAGGTGGAGCTTGAATGCTTGTCCCGTGTACTCTCCTCCATTATCTGACCTGAAAATCTTTATCTTGGCATTATAATGGTTAGTCACATAGGATTGAAAGTTCTTAAATGCATCAAGTACCCTATCTTTGGTTGGAATTAAAGTTAACCAGGTGTATTTGGATTTTTCATCAATGAAAGTTACATAATACTTTTGATTGTCTCTAGATAAGCAAGGAGCAGTCCAAACATCAGAATGAATCAAATCAAAACACTTCTCATAAACAGTAGTTGATTTAGTAAAGACAGTCTTACAATGCTTGCCTAAAATGCAAGCTTCACAATCATTATTCTCAAAGGAAACACCTGGCAACATCAGTTTTAAAGCCTTATTATGAGGGTGTCCTAATCTAGCATGCCACAATGCATTTTTACTTAAACTAGAACCAGAAACAGAAGTAAACGAGCAGCTATAACTAGAAACAGGAGCAAGATCTTCAAGTAAATACAATTCTCCTTTAGTCACTCCCTTTCCAATCATCTTGCTGCTTTTAATATCCTGAAACTTCACATCATTAGGACTGAATATGACATTGCATTGCAAATCAGTAGCACATTTCTTAACAGATAACAAGTTTGAAGTAAATTCAGGCATATAAAAGGCTTTAGTTTCCTTATCAAACAGTTTAAGACTTCCTATTCCTCTAATAGGTATCTTATCTCCATTGGCTATCATCACATTACCATTCATTGGTACAATGTTTTTAATCAAACTAGTGTCACTTATCATATGATGAGATGCACCAGAATCCACTACTAATGGCTTAATGGTATGTGAACTAGCAATATGAGCAAGGATACTAGATGGTTTGAATGCATGATCATTTCTAGCAAAACTAGCCGTTCTAGATTGGTTTATCATATCTATCACACTTTCATGCATCCTATCAGTTCTAGTTAGATTCTCATCACTCTCTATTGCCCTAGCACCAAAGGAATACCCAAAAAAGTTACCATTCTCCTTGAAGAGCTTAATGAGAGCATCCAGGTCGGATTTCCTCAGATACTCTTGATCATGGTTCCCACGGTTGCTTGGGGCTCCAGTGTAGGCTACAAGAGACTTCCCATCACCTGCTTCACGTCCATCTATCTCCTTCCCTTTGCTGGTACCTGCTGATACAAGCCTAAGCTATCAAAGGCTGTACGTTCCCAAGCAAGAGAGAAGGAGCCGATCTAACACAAGGGTGATCCGGATGGACTGATCTAATCAACCAAGGGATCTGAACTGGAACTGTATGATGGGATGAAGTGCACCACACGAGAGATGGGGAGGCTCGTGATACAACACAAGGTTCCTCTAGGCCGTGGAGGTACTGGTCTCACAAGGCAAAGAGAAGGAGGCGAGTTCTAGCTTGAGAGCTCTAGGGTTTTCTTTAAAAGAAAGTTTATGATTATTCAAAGTCTGCCCCAAAAGTGGGCTTGCGAAAACATATAAATAGGACTAAGGGAACAGGCTCCACTTAGGTCACGAAAGTACAAATAAGGAAACAAACTATAATGTAAAACATGAAATAAGGTCATGAGGCTTCTTAGCCTTGGATCGAACTTGGCACTTGGGATAAGTGTGAAGCAAGTTGTGGCCTCGTTAAAAACCTTCTCTGGAAAACCCATTTGGGACAAAACCAAGAGTAAGGGAAAAAGAGCACACACAAAGAGCTTGGCCTAGTTGCTAGATTCGTCCAAGAGACTTGCTAGGCAAGTTGATCTTCCATGGTAATGATCATCAGGTTGGTGTGGCATTGCTCCGGGATGAATGGCCACATATCCTCACTTGATGCTTGTTTCTCCTTAACCGGTTCTGCATCCTTTAGTTCATCTTGCTTCAAGCTTGGTTCACCAGCCAGTTTAACCTGTCCAAGATCAGAAGCAAGTATCATGCTCTCATTAAATTTATGTTGAAGTACCTTAGCTCTTTGTCTAGTGATAGCTCCCTTGAATACGGTTGGTACTGGCACTTCTTGGACTGTCTCTGATTTGGTTATGTTGCTGATCATGTCCTGGATATCAGGTTCAGTTAAGTCTGGTTCCGGCTCTGGTTGAATATCCTCATCATTCCCTCCCTCTTCAAAAGGTTTTGACCTCAAAACTGGTTCATCTGCAAAACAAGGAGATAGATCAGTAACATTGAAAGTAGAAGACACATTCAACTCACCTGGCAGATCAAGACGGTAGGCATTGTTGTTGATCCTCTCAACAACTTGAAATGGGCCGTCCCCTCTTGGCTTCAGCTTGGAACTTCTCTGGTTAGGAAACCTTTCTTGCCGCATGTGTAACCAAACCCACTCCCCTGGTTCAAATACAATGTCCTTGCGGCCCTTGTTGGCATGTTTAGTGTACTGCTCAGTCCTCTTCTCTAAATTCTCTTGAACCTTCTGATGGAGTTCTTTGACATAAGCAGCTTTAGCTTCCCCGGTAAGACTGACAACTTCAGCTGGGGGTAATGGTTTAAGATCCAAAGGGGTTTTCGGGTTGAACCCATAGGCTGCCTCAAAGGGGGACATCTTAGTGGCTGAATGCTGAGCTCGGTTGTATGCAAATTCGATGAATGGAATACAATCAACCCAATTCTTCATGTTCTTCCCAATGGTTGCCCTAAGCAGCGTAGAGAGCGTCCTGTTGACAACTTCAGTCTGCCCATCAGTTTGGGGATGGCAAGTAGTAGAGAATAGCAACTTTGTTCCCAACTTCTTCCATAGTGTTCTCCAAAAGTGGCTGAGGAACTTGGTGTCTCGGTCAGATACAATAGTCCTTGGCACCCCATGTAAGCGCACTACCTCCTTAAAGAACAGATCAGCAGTTTTGGACGCATCATTCACCTTGGCACAAGGTATGAAGTGTGCCATTTTGGAGAATCTGTCCACGACAACAAAGATTGAATCCTTGTGATGAATTTTTGGTAATCCTAGGACAAAATCCATGGAGATGTCTACCCAAGGAGCTGTAGGAATCGGCAGTGGCATGTAAAGGCCATGAGGCTGGACTCTAGACTTAGCCTTCTTGCAAGTCACACATCTGGCGCAATGAGATTCTACTGATTTCTTAAGATGCGGCCAATAGAAATGTTCCCTGACCACAGCAAGTGTCTTATCTACTCCAAAGTGACCCATGAGCCCTCCTCCGTGAGCCTCTCTAGTGATTAGATCTCTCAAGGAGCATTGAGGAATGCATAATCTCCTGCCCTTGAAAAGAAATCCCTCATGCAAGTAGAACTTTCCTTGTGGTCCTTTGGTGCAACTTGAGTAGATAGCAGCAAGATCCGGATCTTCTCCGTACAAACTTTTGATGAACTCAAATCCCAACACCTTTGCTTCCATGGTTGCAATCAAAGCATATCTCCTGGAGAGTGCATCTGCTACAATGTTCTCCTTGCCCTTCTTATACTTGATAATGTAGGGAAATGTCTCAATAAACTCTAACCAGCGAGCATGTCTCCTCTTGAGATTGGTTTGCCCTCTTAGATGTTTAAGGGTTTCATGGTCAGTGTGTACCACGAATTCTTTAGACAGCAGGTAGTGCTGCCATGTCTCCAAAGCTCTCACCAAGGCATACAACTCTTTATCATAGGTCGGATAATTAAGAGCTGCTCCACCAAGCTTCTCACTGAAGTAAGCCACGGGTTTTCCTTCTTGAATAAGAACTGCCCCTATCCCAATCCCTGATGCATCACATTCTACTTCAAAGGTCTTATTGAAGTCGGGTAAGACCAGTACTGGTGCATGGGTCAGGCGATACTTCAAGGTCTGAAAGGCTTCCTGTTGAGCTTTTTCCCAAATGAACCCAATACTCTTCTTCACCACAGCAGTAAGGGGTGCAGCTATACTACTGAAATCCTTGACAAACCGCCTGTAGAAGCTAGCTAGGCCATGGAAACTTCTAACTTGGCTGATGTTTGTTGGAGTCGGCCACTCTTGAATGGCCTTAACCTTCTCTTCATCAACCTGTAAGCCCTGTGAACTCACAACAAAACCTAGGAAGACAAGTTTATCAGTGCAGAATGTGCACTTCTTGAGGTTTGCATAAAGCCCTTCTTGTCGAAGTGTCTCTAGTACTTGCTCAAGATGTGTCACATGATCAAGTAAACTAGTACTGTAAATTAAAATGTCATCGAAATAAACCACAACAAACTTACTGATGTATGGCCTAAGAATGTGGTTCATGAGACGCATGAAAGTACTAGGAGCATTGCTAAGTCCAAATGGCATCACCAACCATTCATATAGACCTTGCTTTGTTTTAAAAGCTGTCTTCCACTCATCTCCCTCTTTCATTCTTACCTGATGGTACCCACTCTTAAGATCAATCTTGGAGAAGATGGTGGCTCCGCTTAGCTCATCTAACATGTCATCAAGCCGTGGGATGGGGTGTCTATACTTGATGGTGATGTTGTTGATGGCTCGGCAGTCTACACACATTCTCCATGTCCCGTCCTTCTTTGGTACAAGTAAGACAGGCACAGCGCAAGGACTGAGACTCTCCCTCACGTATCCTTTGTCTAATAGGTCCTGCACTTGTCTCTCCAACTCCTTAGTCTCTTCCGGGTTCACCCTATAAGCCGGTTTGTTTGGCAGGGCAGCTCCTGGCACAAAATCTATCTGGTGCTCAATGCCTCGGAGTGGGGGTAAACCGTGCGGAATCTCCTCTGGAAACACATCTTTGAACATGTCAAGAAGCTTAGTAATCTCTGGATGAAGAGTTAACTCATCAGAACCTGCACTCAAAAGCTCCTTAAAGATCATTAGTAGCATTGTGTGTTTGGTAGTAGCAGCCTTTCTTACACAGCTAGAACGGATAAGAAAGTTTGATTTAACAGACTTTTCCTTTTCCTTAACCATTTGCAAATGAATTTCATGAACTTGTGTTGGAGTGAGAGGCGCTAAGCTTATCTTACGCTTATCATGCATGAATGTATACATATTAGTTCTACCATCATGCTTAGTTTCTCTATCCCACTGCCATGGTCTTCCTAGCAATACATGTCCAGCTTGCATAGGGACTACGTCACAAACTACTTCATCTTGATACTTACCAATGCTAAATGGAATGCTCACTTGTTCCTTAATTTTAAGCTCAACCTTATCATCTAACCACCTTAGCCTATATGGATGCGGATGCTTTGTCTTTTCTAAACCAAGTTTTTCTACCATGTAAGCGCTAGCAGCATTGGTACAAGACCCACCATCTATAATAAGGTTACATACCTTGCCTTTTATGGTGCAACGGCTGTGGAATATGTTTTCTCTTTGGATTGTCTCGGCGGGTTGAACTAAGACGCTAAGCACACGTCGGATCATCAAGCTCTCTCCCACATCAGCATATTCAACTTCTCCATACTCTTCTTGAATCTCAGGTACTTCTCCTTCATCACGAGATTCATAGCCATCATCGGTGAGCAGCATAACCCTCTGGTTTGGGCACTCTCTTGCCATGTGCCCTCGGCCTCTACATTTGAAACAGGTGATGTCTCTGGCACGTTGGGGGTTGGTAGTTTGGCTGGCTCGGTTTTGTTGTCCTTCGTGGGTTCGGTGGTGCGAGGCTTAGGCCGGCTGTCTCCTTCAACCCCTTTTCCTTTGTCCACCGACTTGTTGTAGTTGCTATTGCTTGAATTCCAAGAAACTTGAGACTTGCCCTTGGAGCTCTTCTTCTTGATGTGTTGTTCAGCTTGGATAGCTAGATGGAACAGGTCCTTCATGTCAGCATAAACATGTCTCTCCACCTTGCAGCTTATCCTCTCCTGTAAACCATCAAGGAATTGAGCCATGGTAGCTTCCTCATCTTCATTAAGGTCCAAACGGTTTCTTAATTTCTCAAACTCTTCATAGTACTCTTCCACTGACTTGCTGCCTTGCTTGAGTGCCCGTAACTTCCTTTGCAAGTCTCTGTGAAAGTGTTGTGGCACAAACCGTTGCTTCATCGCATCTTTCATGTCTAGCCAAGAGTCTAGTTGCCTCAATCCGTTCCTTCTCCTATCGGAGCACAATCTATCCCACCAGGAAAGTGCATTGTCCGTGAGCTGAGCTACTGCCAAAGCAACTCTTTTAGGACCAGGGTGGTTATAGTAGGCAAAAATGTGATCCATCCTTTTCTCCCAGTCTAGGTAAGCTTCTGGATCAACCTTCCCCGCATAGCCGGGAGCATTCATCTTGATGTGCTCTGGCCCTTGGTTATAGTTTTGTTGGCGTGGGGCTCGGTGTTGAGGTAGGAGTTCCTCTTCTTCAAACCCTTGGTGCCGGTTTTGCCTGCGTGGAGCTCGGGGTTGAGGTGCAAACCCTTCCTCCTCTTCTTCTTCACCATAGTCATCTGGTGGCAACCCTGCTCTCTGGTTTGGTATTGGACCGTGCTGCTGTCCCGTGTCTTCATCAGTCTGCTGGTTCCGGGTGCTAGTCTCCGGGTTGTCATGGACGGGCACTCCATATCTTCTGTTGTTTGGATTCAAGAACCTATCAACGTTCCGTACTGGTTGCAAAGGAGGAGGTCTTTGCTCAACTCTAGTCATCCTTTCCCCAAGGTCTTGCCGCATAACCCTCATCTCTTCTCTCAAAGCGTTGAGGACTTGCATCATGGTAGCTTGCTCACTCGCTTCTCCCATGTATGCGGTTGAGTTGTACCTTGCAAGATAAACAAGAGATGCCTTAGCTTTTCAATAGGTAAATAAGAAAGAAAACGAGAAAGAAAAGATACAAATTTCCTTTTTTTTTTTTTTTTTTTTTAAATTCGAATAGGCAATAGACACTAATAAAAGCTGTAGTAATAATAGAATTGGAAAGACTTGGAAAAGGTGATCGACCGGGAAGGAAACAATTTGAAAACTCTTTGCAAAAATGGAAACCGAATTATGCAATCCTAGCAACACGTTTTTATTATTTTTTTTTTTTTTTTTTTTGACTTGATGAAGATTAAAACTAAGCAGAACAGGATGTAACAATCGGATGCAAGCAAGATGTGAAGAAAACAACTAAGTGCAACAATGAAACGCGATCTCTTTATTTGGTTTATGATTTCATGAAAGCAGAAACAATGAATCACAAATCGGATGCAAATAGAAGAGACAAGGATAGATATAACCTGATGCTGAAGGAACTTCAGCTCTGATACCAGAAATGATACAAGCCTAAGCTATCAAAGGCTGTACGTTCCCAAGCAAGAGAGAAGGAGCCGATCTAACACAAGGGTGATCCGGATGGACTGATCTAATCAACCAAGGGATCTGAACTGGAACTGTATGATGGGATGAAGTGCACCACACGAGAGATGGGAGGCTCGTGATACAACACAAGGTTCCTCTAGGCCGTGGAGGTACTGGTCTCACAAGGCAAAGAGAAGGAGGCGAGTTCTAGCTTGAGAGCTCTAGGGTTTTCTTTAAAAGAAAAGTTTATGATTATTCAAAGTCTGCCCCAAAAGTGGGCTTGCGAAAACATATAAATAGGACTAAGGGAACAGGCTCCACTTAGGTCACGAAAGTACAAATAAGGAAACAAACTATAATGTAAAACATGAAATAAGGTCATGAGGCTTCTTAGCCTTGGATCGAACTTGGCACTTGGGATAAGTGTGAAGCAAGTTGTGGCCTCGTTAAAAACCTTCTCTGGAAAACCCATTTGGGACAAAACCAAGAGTAAGGGAAAAAGAGCACACACAAAGAGCTTGGCCTAGTTGCTAGATTCGTCCAAGAGACTTGCTAGGCAAGTTGATCTTCCATGGTAATGATCATCAGGTTGGTGTGGCATTGCTCCGGGATGAATGGCCACATATCCTCACTTGATGCTTGTTTCTCCTTAACCGGTTCTGCATCCTTTAGTTCATCTTGCTTCAAGCTTGGTTCACCAGCCAGTTTAACCTGTCCAAGATCAGAAGCAAGTATCATGCTCTCATTAAATTTATGTTGAAGTACCTTAGCTCTTTGTCTAGTGATAGCTCCCTTGAATACGGTTGGTACTGGCACTTCTTGGACTGTCTCTGATTTGGTTATGTTGCTGATCATGTCCTGGATATCAGGTTCAGTTAAGTCTGGTTCCGGCTCTGGTTGAATATCCTCATCATTCCCTCCCTCTTCAAAAGGTTTTGACCTCAAAACTGGTTCATCTGCAAAACAAGGAGATAGATCAGTAACATTGAAAGTAGAAGACACATTCAACTCACCTGGCAGATCAAGACGGTAGGCATTGTTGTTGATCCTCTCAACAACTTGAAATGGGCCGTCCCCTCTTGGCTTCAGCTTGGAACTTCTCTGGTTAGGAAACCTTTCTTGCCGCATGTGTAACCAAACCCACTCCCCTGGTTCAAATACAATGTCCTTGCGGCCCTTGTTGGCATGTTTAGTGTACTGCTCAGTCCTCTTCTCTAAATTCTCTTGAACCTTCTGATGGAGTTCTTTGACATAAGCAGCTTTAGCTTCCCCGGTAAGACTGACAACTTCAGCTGGGGGTAATGGTTTAAGATCCAAAGGGGTTTTCGGGTTGAACCCATAGGCTGCCTCAAAGGGGGACATCTTAGTGGCTGAATGCTGAGCTCGGTTGTATGCAAATTCGATGAATGGAATACAATCAACCCAATTCTTCATGTTCTTCCCAATGGTTGCCCTAAGCAGCGTAGAGAGCGTCCTGTTGACAACTTCAGTCTGCCCATCAGTTTGGGGATGGCAAGTAGTAGAGAATAGCAACTTTGTTCCCAACTTCTTCCATAGTGTTCTCCAAAAGTGGCTGAGGAACTTGGTGTCTCGGTCAGATACAATAGTCCTTGGCACCCCATGTAAGCGCACTACCTCCTTAAAGAACAGATCAGCAGTTTTGGACGCATCATTCACCTTGGCACAAGGTATGAAGTGTGCCATTTTGGAGAATCTGTCCACGACAACAAAGATTGAATCCTTGTGATGAATTTTTGGTAATCCTAGGACAAAATCCATGGAGATGTCTACCCAAGGAGCTGTAGGAATCGGCAGTGGCATGTAAAGGCCATGAGGCTGGACTCTAGACTTAGCCTTCTTGCAAGTCACACATCTGGCGCAATGAGATTCTACTGATTTCTTAAGATGCGGCCAATAGAAATGTTCCCTGACCACAGCAAGTGTCTTATCTACTCCAAAGTGACCCATGAGCCCTCCTCCGTGAGCCTCTCTAGTGATTAGATCTCTCAAGGAGCATTGAGGAATGCATAATCTCCTGCCCTTGAAAAGAAATCCCTCATGCAAGTAGAACTTTCCTTGTGGTCCTTTGGTGCAACTTGAGTAGATAGCAGCAAGATCCGGATCTTCTCCGTACAAACTTTTGATGAACTCAAATCCCAACACCTTTGCTTCCATGGTTGCAATCAAAGCATATCTCCTGGAGAGTGCATCTGCTACAATGTTCTCCTTGCCCTTCTTATACTTGATAATGTAGGGAAATGTCTCAATAAACTCTAACCAGCGAGCATGTCTCCTCTTGAGATTGGTTTGCCCTCTTAGATGTTTAAGGGTTTCATGGTCAGTGTGTACCACGAATTCTTTAGACAGCAGGTAGTGCTGCCATGTCTCCAAAGCTCTCACCAAGGCATACAACTCTTTATCATAGGTCGGATAATTAAGAGCTGCTCCACCAAGCTTCTCACTGAAGTAAGCCACGGGTTTTCCTTCTTGAATAAGAACTGCCCCTATCCCAATCCCTGATGCATCACATTCTACTTCAAAGGTCTTATTGAAGTCGGGTAAGACCAGTACTGGTGCATGGGTCAGGCGATACTTCAAGGTCTGAAAGGCTTCCTGTTGAGCTTTTTCCCAAATGAACCCAATACTCTTCTTCACCACAGCAGTAAGGGGTGCAGCTATACTACTGAAATCCTTGACAAACCGCCTGTAGAAGCTAGCTAGGCCATGGAAACTTCTAACTTGGCTGATGTTTGTTGGAGTCGGCCACTCTTGAATGGCCTTAACCTTCTCTTCATCAACCTGTAAGCCCTGTGAACTCACAACAAAACCTAGGAAGACAAGTTTATCAGTGCAGAATGTGCACTTCTTGAGGTTTGCATAAAGCCCTTCTTGTCGAAGTGTCTCTAGTACTTGCTCAAGATGTGTCACATGATCAAGTAAACTAGTACTGTAAATTAAAATGTCATCGAAATAAACCACAACAAACTTACTGATGTATGGCCTAAGAATGTGGTGCAGAAACAATGAATCACAAATCGGATGCAAATAGAAGAGACAAGGATAGATATAACCTGATGCTGAAGGAACTTCAGCTCTGATACCAGAAATGATACAAGCCTAAGCTATCAAAGGCTGTACGTTCCCAAGCAAGAGAGAAGGAGCCGATCTAACACAAGGGTGATCCGGATGGACTGATCTAATCAACCAAGGGATCTGAACTGGAACTGTATGATGGGATGAAGTGCACCACACGAGAGATGGGGAGGCTCGTGATACAACACAAGGTTCCTCTAGGCCGTGGAGGTACTGGTCTCACAAGGCAAAGAGAAGGAGGCGAGTTCTAGCTTGAGAGCTCTAGGGTTTTCTTTAAAAGAAAGTTTATGATTATTCAAAGTCTGCCCCAAAAGTGGGCTTGCGAAAACATATAAATAGGACTAAGGGAACAGGCTCCACTTAGGTCACGAAAGTACAAATAAGGAAACAAACTATAATGTAAAACATGAAATAAGGTCATGAGGCTTCTTAGCCTTGGATCGAACTTGGCACTTGGGATAAGTGTGAAGCAAGTTGTGGCCTCGTTAAAAACCTTCTCTGGAAAACCCATTTGGGACAAAACCAAGAGTAAGGGAAAAAGAGCACACACAAAGAGCTTGGCCTAGTTGCTAGATTCGTCCAAGAGACTTGCTAGGCAAGTTGATCTTCCATGGTAATGATCATCAGGTTGGTGTGGCATTGCTCCGGGATGAATGGCCACATATCCTCACTTGATGCTTGTTTCTCCTTAACCGGTTCTGCATCCTTTAGTTCATCTTGCTTCAAGCTTGGTTCACCAGCCAGTTTAACCTGTCCAAGATCAGAAGCAAGTATCATGCTCTCATTAAATTTATGTTGAAGTACCTTAGCTCTTTGTCTAGTGATAGCTCCCTTGAATACGGTTGGTACTGGCACTTCTTGGACTGTCTCTGATTTGGTTATGTTGCTGATCATGTCCTGGATATCAGGTTCAGTTAAGTCTGGTTCCGGCTCTGGTTGAATATCCTCATCACCTGCTCCACTTGCGCTTGCTCCATCTGAGACATTAGCCCTTGCCTCTCTGTCCTTCATAAACTTTGCCGGCTTGAGATGGGGATGGAGTATCCAGCATTGGCTCTTCTTGTGGCCATGCTTCTTGCAGTGATCACAGTTCCCATTGAACCTCCTCTCATCATACTTCCCATGCGCAGCCTTGTGTGCTTGTGGAGCTTCCCCTCCTTCCTCTTGAGTTGCTTGATTCACAAGAGATAGCTCTCCTTTCTTCCCAAACAACCCAATGGAGCCTTGTTCCTTCTGAATCCTTGCACACACTTCTTCAAGATCAGGTAGTGTGTCCTCTCTAAGCAAGTGTTGGATGAGCCCATTGTAAGCCGGATTCATGGTGAGGAGTAGCCCAAAGACCTTGTCTTGCTCTCTCCTTTTGTTGAGCTCTTCTGCGTCTGTAGTGCTTGGCCTTAACATCTCCAGCTCGGACCAGAGTGTTCTGAACCTCCCTAGATGCTTGGTGAACTCCATATCCTCTTGTACCAAGTTGTTTATAGCCTGCTTCACCTCAAACACACGGCTCAGGTTTGATGTATTCCCATACACCTTCTTCAAAGTATCCCACAGCTCTTTAGCAGATTCACAGTAGCTGTATGCATCTAGAATCGCCGGCTCAAGTGAAGCATGCAGCACTGACATCACCAACATGTCCTCCTGATGCCACTTCTCTTCCGCTTTGCTTGCGGCTTCTCCTTCAGTTTCTCCTTGGGTGATGAGCTTTGGAGCTTCTCCTGGCGTGATGTGCTTCCAAAGCCCTTTGCTTCCCACCGTGGTTCTCACCATCCGAGACCACACCAAGTAGTTGGTTCCCTTGAAGCAAACCGCTACCTTCATGTTCATGTTCATACCACTCTCCATGATGAACTAAGGCTTCTCTAGACTTCACAAACTGGATCTTGAGTTAGAAGACTTGTAAGAACACACACTGCCTCGGTCTTCAACCTCACAGCTTCAACAACACACTAAAAAACTCGTCTTTGAACTCGGACAATACCCAGAACCTCCCAAGAACACAAGAACCCCAACCAAACTCTTTAAAGGTTCTATCTTGAAACCTCAAAGAGTCAACCACGAACTCAGGTTCTCACGAACCTGGCTCTGATACCATATGACTTTTAGTAATGTTTAGAGTAATCTGAGTATTTAGGAAAGATTAGAATGGATTTGGAGAAGATAAGAGTCTAGAAAGAGTTTAAGAGATTACTAAGAGATCATGGAGACTAAAGACTAAGAGAAAGACTCAAATGAATTGCTTAATCTTATTAATGAGTGAGGTTACATATTTATATGAAGACATAAGTAGGGTTTTCGTAAACAAGAGGATAAGGTAAGCATGTGGAGTCAATGACCATTTCAAAACCATCCAATGATGTGAGCTGCGCGTGTGAGCCTTCCTTAGCTGGCTCATGCCTTTTGCTTTTGCTTTTCCAGCTGTGCCAGCCTGTCCAAGACTCCCTTATCCTTTCAACGGTCTGATCCATCCCACAAAGGCTAAGGTAACTTCTCCTCTTTCACTTAAGTAACTCGGATAACTTATGGTAAGGTTTGGTTGAGCTTTGGTCGATCCTATCTTGTACGGACTGTACGGCCATGTACGGCCTTGTACGGACTGGCTGATCTCAAAGCTCCCAAACCTTCCTATCCTTTCTCCTCTTCATTCTACTTAACCCTCATCTTCATTCTTCACTTAACACTCCTCATTTCTACAAGGAGATCTTTATTTACTTGAAGACATTGCCCCTATCTCTAGTTCTAGTTGCTTGTTGAGTTCTGTTTTAAGTAAAGGTGCATTATGGCATTCTAGGCTAGGACATCCACATGTTAGAGCCTTGAGCTTAATGTTACCAGGTGTCATGTTTAAAAATAATGATTGTGAAGCTTGTATTTTGGGAAAACATTGTAAGACTGTGTTTAAGAGGTCCACTACTATCTATGATAAATGCTTTGATCTTATTCATTCTGATGTGTGGACTGCTCCCTGCCTATCTAGAGATAATTACAAGTACTTTGTCACATTCATAGATGAAAAATCCAAATACACCTGGATAACACTAATCAAAACAAAGGATAGGGTTCTTGATGCATTTAAAAACTTTCAATCATATGTGTCTAACCAGTATAATGCCAAGATTAAGATTTTCAGGTCTGATAATGGTGGAGAGTATACTGGCCACGCATTCAAGAATCACTTAGCTCAGTATGGAATCCTGCATCAGACGAGTTGCCCCTATACACCCCAACAAAATGGTGTGGCTGAGAGGAAGAACAGACATCTTATGGAGGTGGCCAGATCAATGATGTTTCAAATGAGTGTGCCAAAGAGATTCTGGAGTGATGCTGTGATTACTGCATGTTATCTGATCAATAGGATACCAACCAGGATCTTGGAGGATCAATCACCTTATGAAGTTCTCAACAAGAGCAAGCCGGTTCTAGATCACTTGAGAGTATTTGGTTGTGTAAGCTTTGTTCTGATTCCGGGAGAAACAAGAAACAAGCTTGAAGCCAAGAGTATAAGGGGTATGATGATTGGTTATTCTACTACACAGAAGGGATACAAGTGCTTTGTTCCAGAAACAAGAAGGGTACTTGTATCTAGAGATGTGAAGTTCCTGGAAGACAAGAGCTACTATGAGGACAAAGAGTGGAAAGACCTGGAAGACCTTTCACGACCATCTGATAGAGCTACAAGTCTAAGGCAGATACTAGAAGGACTTGGGATTGGAATGACCCAGGATCAGAGTGAAGAACACTCATCAGAGGTACATGAAGCTGAAGAACCAACTCACGTTGATCATGAGGGAGGGAATGGAACTGAGAATGAGAATCAAGACTCAGAACTTCCTGATCAACGTGAGACTCAAGATGTAGATGAACCTGATAATGGAGAGTACCATGAAGATCAGGAACAAGAGAATGGAGAAACAACTGAAGTAGAAGAGGCTCAGCAAGCGCCAGCTACTGATGTTCCATTAAGAAGAAGCACACGGCTGAAGAGAGATGCTTCCAACTGGGTAAACACGAGAGTGTACTACAATGCCCAAGCTGTGGAGCATCCCTCTCAAGCCGTGTGTTCATTTGCTACATTCCCAGATCAGCATTGCACATTTATGATGAGTTTAGATAAGAGCTTTGTACCTAGATCACATGAGGAAGCAATGCTACATGAAGACTGGAAGGAATCAGTTGATGATGAGGCCAATGCTATGATTAAGAATGATACATGGTATGAGAGTGAGTTACCAAAGGGAAAGAAGGCAGTAAGCAGCAAGTGGATATTCACAATCAAGTATAAGCCTGATGGAATCATTGACAGAAAGAAAACAAGACTGGTTGCTAGAGGATACACTCAGACCTATGGAGAAGATTACATAGATACATTTGCTCCTGTTGCCAAGCTACATACAATCAGAATTGTATTATCTGTTGCTGTAAATCTTGGATGGGAGCTATGGCAAATGGATGTGAAGAATGCATTTCTCCAAGGAGAACTAGAAGATGAGGTGTATATGCATCCACCACCAGGTCTTGAGCATCTAGTGAAGCCAGGAAACGTTTTGAGACTCAAGAAGGCAATCTATGGACTAAAACAGTCTCCTAGAGCATGGTACAACAAGCTAAGTACTACACTGAATGGGCGTGGCTTCAGGAAGTCAGAACTTGATCATACCCTTTTCACTCTCACAACACCTTCAGGTATTATCTGTCTACTTGTTTATGTTGATGACATCATTATAACAGGTAGTGATAATGATGGGATAAAAGCCACAAAGGAGTTTTTAAAATCTGTGTTTGAAATTAAAGACTTGGGAGAAATGAAATACTTTCTTGGAATTGAGTTGTGTAGATCCAAGGAAGGGTTATTCATTTCCCAAAGGAAGTATACACTTGATCTTTTGAAAGATGCAGGTATACAAGGAGATAAGACAGCAAGGATGCCTCTTGAAGATGGATACAAGATTCCACGTGAGGGGGAGCTTGAAGATAGCAAGGCTTTCCATGATCCCAAGCTGTATAGGAAGCTAGTAGGGAAGCTCATCTATCTCACCATCACAAGACCGGATATATGCTTTGCCGTGAATCAAGTGAGTCAGCATATGCAAGTTCCAAAAGAGCATCATTGGCGAATGGTGGAGAGACTACTCTTGTATCTGAATGGGACATCAAGTCTTGGAGTGTGGATGGGATGCAACAAGAGTACTGAAGTAGTAGGCTACTGTGATGCGGATTGGGCTGGTGATCGAGCTGACAGAAGATCAACCACCGGCTATTGTACATTCATTGGAGGCAACTTGGTGACTTGGAAAAGCAAGAAGCAGAAGGTGGTATCCTGTTCAAGTGCTGAAGCTGAGTATAGAGCAATGCTGAAGCTGACCAATGAGTTGGTATGGATCAAGGGGATCTTGAAGCATTTGGAGATAGAGCAAGCAACTCCAATGACGATGCACTGTGATAATCAAGCAGCTATACACATTGCAACTAACTCAGTCTTTCATGAGAGAACCAAGCACATTGAAGTGGATTGTCACAAGGTGAGGCAGATGATTGTCTTGGGAGTTATCTTGCCATGCTATACAAGGAGTGAGGATCAATTGGCGGATGTATTTACTAAAGCTGCAAGACAAAAGACTATGGAGTCCATTCACATCAGATTAGGACTCATAGATCTTAAGGCAAGGAGCTGAGCCCCTAGTCATGAGGTCTTTACTCTTTTTCCCTCATCAAAGTTTTGTCCCAATGGGTTTTCTTTGGTGAGGTTTTTAATGAGGAAGATCTCATGGCTGTCCAAGCTTAACTTATGGGATAGTTAAGCTTGAGGGGGAGTGTTGAGTTAGAAGAGACTTATGGATCAAGGAATGATGGATAAGTGGAGAAGAAGCAAGGTAGAGGAATCCGTACAAGAGAGGCCGTACAAGGCCGTACACTTGGTACGGATGGAGCAACCACAAGGAGAAGTATCTCGGCCAAGAAGTTACCAAAGTGAAAGTAACTTTGCCAAAGTTACCTTTACCTTTGGGTGTGGATCAGCTTGAATCAAAAGGAAGAAGAGCGCGGACTGACAGGCTGGAACAGCTGTAAAGGAAGAGCATCTAGCTAGATCCTTTTGGCATCAAGCGTGTGAGCCATCCTGGCCGATCATTCAAACTAGCCCGCTCCTCTCATCTTTGACTCTACATGCTTAGTCTCCCTTGTATCCGTTAACCTAGACTTAGTCTCTCCTATATATATTGTAACCTTGCTGATTAATGAAGTTAACGAGATTGAGAGACTCTTATCTCTTGTGTTCATCATGATTCTCACTTAACCTCATTCTTAGTTCTTATAATCTCTTATACACTCTCAAATCTATCTCTTTCTCGTCTCAAATCACTCAATACCTTTTGTATTCTCTAAAATCATATTCTCCACCACTTTATGTATCCAAATCAAGCTTCTTACAAAGAGATTCATCCTGGTTTCATTGGAACGACGAAGAAGCTGTGCTATTCCCAAACTGGGAAACTAGAATCACCTGATTTGAAAGTGGGATAACTTCTTCATCCCAACTCCTATGAGATTTTTCTACTTCCTGGTGATTCTACACCACTTTATGTATCCAAATCAAGCTTCTTACAAAGAGATTCATCCTGGTTTGATTGGAACCACGAAGAAGCTGTGCTATTCCCAAACTGGGAAACTGGAATCACCTTATTTGAAAGTAGGATAACTTCTTCATCCCAACTCCTATGAGATTTATTCAACTTCTTGGTGATTCTCCACCACTTTATGTATCCAAATCAACCTTCTCACAAAGTGATTCATCCTGGTTTGATTGGAAGGACAAAGAAGCTGTCCTATTCCCAAACTGGGAAACTGGAATCACCTGATTTGAAAGTGGGATAACTTCTTTTCGCCAACTCCTATGAGATTTATTCAACTTCCTGGTGATTCTCCACCACATTATGTAACCAAATCAAGCTTCTCACAAAGTGATTCATCCTGGTTTGATTTGAACGACGATGAAGCTGTGCTATTCCCAAACTGGGAAACTGGAATCACCTGATTTGAAAGTGGGATAACTTCTTCATCCCAACTCCTATGAGATTTATTTAACTTCCTGGTGATTCTCCACCACTTTATGTATCCAAATCAAGCTTCTCACAAAGTGATTCATCCTGGTTTGATTGGAACAACGATGAAGCTGTGCTATTCCCAAACTGGGAAACTGGAATCACCAGATTTGAAAATGGGATAACTTCTTCATCCGAACTCCTATGAGATTTATTCAACTTCCTGGTGATTCTCCACCACTTTATGTATCCAAATCAAGCTTCTTACAAAGAGATTCATCCTGGTTTGATTGGAATGACGAAGAAGCTGTGTTATTCCCAAACTGGGAAACTGGAATCACCTGATTTGAAAGTGGGATAACTTCTTCATCCCAACTCCTATGAGATTTATTCATCATCCTGGTCATTCTCCACCACTTTATGTATCCAAATCAAGCTTCTTACAAAGAGATTCATCCAGGCTTCATTGGAACGACGAAGAAGCTGTGCTATTCCCAAACTGGGAAACTGGAATCACCTGATTTGAAAGTGGGATAACTTCTTCCTCCCAACTCCTATGAGATTTATTCTACTTCCTGGTGATTCTCCACCACTTTATGTATCCAAATCAAGCTTCTCACAAAGTGATTCATCCTGGTTTGATTGGAACGACGATGAAGCTGTGCTATTCCCAAACTGGAAAACTGGAATCACCTGATTTGAAAGTGGGATAACTTCTGTTGAGATGAGAGAATAAATGGTTGATATATTGAGAGAGGAAGAGAGTTGGAGTAGACAGTAACTTTGGAGTTTTACTGTGGTAACTTTAGTTTAACCACAGTAACAACTTGGGAAGTTATCTGATGGCATGAGAAGGTAACTTAGTGAAGGGAAGAGAGTAAACTCGACCAAAGAGGATAAGGAAGGATAAGGGAGCCTTTGACAGCCTGTATGATGCTGGAAAGGAGAGGATGCTTTTCTACTAGTGCAAGCATGTGAGAAAGCACAGCCAAGTGATTCAAAAGGAGTTCCAGCCTGTCCTTTGACTACACATGCTTATACATTTCGAAATCCCTTGTTGCTCTCTCTTTATATACTTGTAAACCCTCATCAGTATTAATTAATGGAGTTTTGAGTCTCTCTCTCTAGTCTCTCTCTTGTTCTTAATCTCTAATCTCTTTAATTCTCAGATTAAACTTAATCACTCTTTAAATCACAAAATCTAATATGGTATCAGAGCCAGGTTCCTTTAAAAGGAGAGAGTGATTTCGTTTTCTAAATGTCCTTGAGTGTTCTTGAGTGTTCTTGAGAGTTCTTGAGAGTTTGTCAAGAGCTAGATCCTTTAAAAGTCAAGTTGGTGTCTGTTGGTGTTTCTTTTGGAGAGTCAGCCTCAAGGGAGTCCCTTTAGGTGTTTGACAAGGTCAGAAGAGGGGTCTAGTTTGTGGTTAAGCTTGGCGTGTGAGATTAGAAGCATTTGGGGGAAGATCTAGGCTAAAGGTTGTTGCTTTAGGCTAAAGGTTGTTGCTTTAGGCTAAAGGAAATGGAGCTGCTTCAATCTGGTACAACAAGGCGTGAAGAGAAGAAAGAGAGAGGGAATGAGTGGGGGTGGTTCTCACAAATGAAAACAACTCTGAAAAGGTGTGGAGTTTGGAGAAACCATGAGAAGGAAGAGTCTTTGAAGGGTAAAGCTGCTGAGAAAGATCAGACAGCAAGAGAAACAAGTGGAGATTGCTTTAGTCTTGAAGAAAGTATACTGCTTGAGAAGATTGAAGATGTTTATGAGAACAAGATCAATCTTAGGAGAGTGTGTGAAGTCAAGAAGGTGATCAGTGAAGCTAAGCAAGGAAGAGAAGAGTTCAATAACCATGTGAGGAAGCTACAACACTTGTGGGTTGAACTACAAGGGTTAAGATCCCATGTGGATGGGGATGCTACACCAGAGCAAGAGATGGTCTTGAAGCTCTTGGCGAGCATGGAGTCATCATATGGGTGGCTGGTGGAGATGGTTCTAAGAGGGGAACAGCTTCCGGAAATGGAAGAGATCTGTGTGCTTATAAGAAGGGCGTATGAGATAATGAGAGATGATGAGAGGCTAACCATGAGTAGGAGTGAGAGCTCATGGAAGCCAAATGGGAGTAGGAGTGAGAGCTTCCAGAAGCTAACCATGAGTAGGAGTGAGGGCTCATGGAGGCTAACCGGGAGTAGGAGTGAGGGCTTCCGGAAGAGGAGGAGGTGCAGAATGCTATCCAAAGCTTATGTCAACATAGGAAAGGGTAGGAAGAGAGTTGTGGGAGAGTGTTCTTACTCAGCCTACATGGGGGAATCAGTAGAAGACAGTGGGGTGTTAAGAGAGCAGGAGAAAGGGAGTGGAGCTGATGATCGCATCACCAGGAAGGAATGGAGAGTGTTCATGGAACATGTACAAGCCTTAGCAGCAAGCAAGAAGCATGCTATACAATCCGGAGCTTCTAAACCCATGGTGATTGATTCTGGAGCAAGTCATCATATGATCAGTGATAGGAGGCTTATAAGTGAGATCAAGGCTGCAACAGGGAGTGTTAGGATAGCTAATGGTGCTATGATCCCAATAGAAGGAGTGGGAAAGCTCAGACTGTTTGAGAAGGACACGGCTGCCTTCTACATGCCTCAGTTCACTTCAAATCTATTATCTGTGAAGAAAGCTACCATTGATCTTGATTGTCAAGTAGTATTCAGACCTGATGAAGTTGAGTTTCAAGATTTGAAGACTGGGAGAGTCATTGGCAGAGGAGACAGCAAGAATCAGCTATACCACCTCGACTTGGCTAAGACCTCTAATCCCTTTGATTCTATTTGCTTGAGTAGTACTGCTGAGAAGATTGATAGTATTACTTGGCATGCTAGATTAGGACATCCTCATGCTCGTGCCATTGAATTGATAATCCCTAATATGTCATTCAATCACTTGGATTGTGAAGCATGCATATTAGGAAAGCATTGTAGGACTGTTTTCCCAACATCTAAGACTACTTATGAGCATTGCTTTGATCTAGTTCACTCGGATGTGTGGACCGCTCCATGCATGTCTAGAGACAGCCATAAATACTTTGTAACATTCATTGATGAGAAGTCTAAGTATACATGGCTCACATTGCTTCCATCTAAAGATAAGGTGCTAGAAGCGTTTATGAACTTCCAAGCATATGTATCTAATCAATACAATGCTACTGTGAAGGTACTGAGATCAGACAATGGAGGTGAATACATCAGCAATGCCTTCAAGAGTCATCTAGCCAAGCATGGGATTGTGCATCAGACCAGTTGTCCCTACACACCACAGCAGAATGGTGTAGCTGAGAGGAAGAATAGGCACTTGATGGAGGTTGCTAGGTCGATGATGTTTCATGCAAATGTCCCAAAACGTTTTTGGGGAGATGCTGTACAGACTGCTTGCTATCTCATCAACCGGATCCCAACCAAGATACTGAAGAATCTGTCTCCATTTGAGGTGCTGAATAAGAGCAAGCCTTTTATTGATCACCTACGGGTATTTGGGTGTGTATGCTATGTCATGAGTCCAGGAGAACAGAGAAACAAGCTGGAGGCAAAGAGCACTAAGGCTATGTTCATTGGATACTCTATCACTCAGAAGGGATACAAGTGCTATGATCCTGAAGCAAGGAGAGTGATGGTATCTAGAGAAGTGAAGTTTATTGAATCAAAAGGGTATTATGAAGAAAAGGAGTGGGAAAATCTGAAGGATTTGTCTCAAGCTCCATCTGATAGAGCAACAACACTGAGGGTGCTGTTGGAGAAGCTAGGGATAGGGTTATCCCAGGATCAGGAATCTGGAAGAAGAGAGTCTTCCAATCCGACTAGTGAAGCTGAAAGAACAACTCCTCTTGATCATGAGAGGGGGAATGGAACTGAATCTCATGAGCAAGTGCATAATCAAGATTCAGGCCAGCATAATCAAGAGGTGACACAGGAAGTAGAGAGTGGTGCTCAGTCTAGTGGAGATGGGCAAAGAGAGTCTAATGGCTCAGATGAGAGTGGTACTCAGTCTAGTGGAGATTGGGAAGTGGATCCTGATGGGTCAAATGAGAGTGGTGCTCAATCAAGTGAAGATGGGCAAGAGCCACAAGAAGAACAAGTTCAGGAGCTGAGGAGGAGCACAAGGGTGAAGAGAGATGCTTCCAACTGGGTAAACACGAGAGTGTACTACAATGCCCAGGCTGTGGAGCATCCTTCTCAAGCTATGTGTTCCTTTGCAGAGTTTCCAGACGAGCATATAGCCTTCACAGTAAGCTTGGATGAGAGCTATATTCCAAGGACATATGAAGAAGCTATGGCTTTAAAGGAGTGGAGAGATTCAGTTGCTGATGAGTCCGGAGCCATGATTAAGAATGAAACATGGTATGAGAGTGAGCTGCCTAAAGGGAAGAAGGCAGTGACTAGTAAATGGGTGTTCACAATCAAGTTTCATCCTGATGGAAGAATAGAGAGGCGCAAGTCTAGGTTGGTGGCAAGAGGATTTACTCAGACATATGGTGAGGACTATGTTGAGACCTTTGCTCCTGTGGCTAAACTTCATACTATCAGGATTGTATTATCTTTAGCTGTGAATCTTGAGTGGGATTTGTGGCAAATGGATGTGAAGAATGCATTCCTTCAAGGAGAGTTGGAAGATGAAGTATACATGCATCCACCACCAGGTCTTGAACATCTAGTAAAGAAGGGTAATGTGTTGAGGTTGAGGAAAGCTATCTATGGTCTCAAGCAGTCTCCAAGGGCGTGGTACAACAAGTTGAGTACTACACTGAATGGGAGAGGGTTCAGAAAGTCAGAATTGGATCACACTCTCTTTACCCTAACCACCTCATCTGGTATTGTGGTATTACTTGTGTATGTGGATGATATCATCATCACAGGCAGTGATAAGGAAGGCATCAAGGCTACAAAGGAGTATCTCAAGGCAAGCTTTGAGATTAAAGACTTGGGGGAAATGAAGTATTTTCTTGGGATTGAGATATGCAGATCAAAGGAAGGATTGTTCATGTCTCAAAGGAAGTATGTGATTGATCTATTGAAGGGAGCAGATGCCTATGGAGGAAAGACAGCCAAGATGCCAATGGAGGATGGGTACAAGGTTCCACGTGAGGGGGAGATTGAGGATAGCAAGCCATTCCATGATCCTAAGCTGTATAGGAAGCTAGTGGGGAAGTTGATTTATCTTACCATTACTAGACCTGATGTATGCTTTGCGGTGAATCAAGTCAGTCAACACATGCAAGTTCCTAAGGAGCACCACTGGCGGATGGTGGAAAGGATCTTGATGTATCTGAATGGAACTACTGGTCTTGGAGTATGGATGGGATGTAACAAGAGTACTGAGGTTGTAGGCTACTGTGATGCGGATTGGGCTGGTGATAGAGCAGATAGAAGATCAACCACAGGCTATTGTACATTCATTGGTGGTAACTTGGTCACTTGGAAGAGTAAGAAGCAGAAGGTAGTGTCTTGTTCCAGTGCTGAGGCCGAGTATAGAGCAATGCTGAAGCTTACAAATGAGCTAGTGTGGATAAAAGGGATTTTGAAGCATCTGGAGATTATTCAAGCAACGCCAATGACAATGCATTGTGATAATCAAGCAGCTATCCACATTGCATCTAACTCTGTGTTCCATGAGAGAACAAAGCACATTGAGGTTGATTGTCACAAGGTGAGGCAGATGATGATTCTTGGGGTGATTCTACCTTGTTATACTCGGAGTGAGGATCAGTTAGCAGATGTGTTCACTATGAGATTTAGAGAATCTGAGTTGTATATGAGAGAGTAGTATGATTTAGGTTGAGTAGAGAAAGGATTAGTGACTAATGGATAATCATGATCGAAATGTGTAGAGAGATTAATAGGATAGAACTGTCTGATTTATTATTATGGAGTGATTACATATTTATATGGATCAGCATACAAGGGTTTTGTAATAGTGAAAGCAAAACCTAAAGACTAAGCATGTGTAGTCAAACTGGAAGGGGCGCGCCTCATTTGAATGAACGGATGAGAGCTGTTACACGCTTGATGCCAAAAGGATCTTTGAGATGCTCCTTTTGCCTTTACAGCTAGCAACAGCTAGACCGCGGCTCTATCTGATCCTCCAACGGTCCTGGCCTAAAGCCTCTCTCTCTGGTCGAGTCTTTGTCCACTCTAAGTCAGATAAATGATTGCCTTCCTTCCCAAGATACCTAGACTGTACGGTCACTCCCTATCCGTACATGTCCGTACACAACTACTCCATCTCTTCTCTTGATCTTTCTTCTTATGTAAACCCTTGATCATCTCACTTAATCATCTCCATAACTTAACACTCCCCCTCAAGCTTAGCTTTGTGAAAGTCTAAGCTTGGACAGCCATGAGATCTTGTTGAGATGAGCTGAGGAATATGAGGAGAGTTGTTCAGGGTTGAAGAGGTTGTGATGTGGAGAAGAGGAGAAGGATTGGCCTTAGGGAGAACCGTCCGTACCGGTCCGTACAGGTCCGTACCATGGCCGTACGGCCGTACAGACGGTATCGACCAAGCGGTAAAGAAATGTTACCGCGAGAAGAAGTTCACGGTCTGATCATGTTTTGCCTTGACCAAAGAAGGCATATGACCGTTTATGGATAGAGGAAGAGCGTCTCTACAGGCTGGCACAGGCTGGAAGGATAAGGTTCACTTTTAGCATAGTGACCACGCGTGTGGAGAGGCTCATTGGTCCGGTTCAAATTAAAGGCTCCCTTAGACTTGACCTCACATGCTTAGTCTCTTCTTAAACCCTAGTATCACCTCCTATATATTGTAAACACTCTCTCATTAATTAAAGTATGCGAGTTATGTTACTCTCTCTCTAGTCTCTCTCTCTTGTTCATCATGGATCATACTTAATCTCCCCATTTCTCTCACAATCTCTTCTAAACCTCTCTTAATCTCTTACCAAATCTCTCTTAATCTCTCAATACCTATTCTACTCTCTAATCTCATATGGTATCAGAGCCAGGTTGGCTTTGGTATTGAGAGATCCTTGTTCCTTTCTTTACATTTGCGAGTTTGTTCTTGTGTGTTAAAGAAGAGGAGATGGAGACGACCAACTTTAGCAAACTGGTGACGGTTCCGGTTGCACTGAAGGGAGGCTCGAACTACTTGATGTGGTCCCAGTTGGTGAGGACTACCATTGGAAGGCTAGGGTTGTGGAACCACATCACAGATGATGGTCCGGAGCCAGTGGCCAAAGAAGATGAAGAAGAAGGCGACGGGAAGACTCTTGCGGTAGCTGAAGCAAAGAGATGGGTCCAAGAGGATTTGATGGTGCTGTCTGTGCTCCATGCCTCCCTGGAGCTCCCCATACTTGAAGCTTACGTGCACTTTGAGACTCCTAAGCGCCTTTGGGACATGCTCCATAAGAGGTATGGAAACAAGTCCAACATAAGCCGGGTGTTTGATCTGAAGCAAACCATCAGTGTCTTGAGGCAAGATGGAGAAGATCTCACCAAGCACATGGGGAAGTTTGGAGCTTTGTGGTCCGAACTTGAGAGTCTTAGACCCAACACAACTGATGAGGAATCGCTCATTGAGAGGAGAGAGCAAGATCAGGTGTTTGGGCTATTGATGACTCTAGATGAAAGCTACCAGGATGTGATCAAGCATATCCTGAGATCACCTACTCTCCCATCCATGGAGGAGGTATGCGCTCAACTTCAGAAGGAGGAAGGCTCTCTTGGGTTGTTTGGAGGCAAGAAGGGAATGTCCACGGCTCATAAAGCAGAAGAGGCGCAAGCAAACAAGGCAGCGTACCGTGGAGATGGAAGGAAGTATGAGAAGTATGAGGGAAGCTGTGAGCATTGCAAGCGGCAGGGGCATAAGAAGAGTCAGTGCTGGATCCTACATCCACACCTCAGGCCTAGCAAGTTCAACAAGGATAGAGAAGCTAAGGCTCACCTTTCTGCTGAAGCAAGTGGTGCCGGCTCATCAGGGGCTAGTCCAAATGTCAAGGCGGGTGAAAGTGAAGGCAGAGCTCTAACTTCTCAGGAGGTGATCACCAAGGCTGACTTTGAGGCTTTCATCCGAGCCCTCAAGGAGTCTGGTAAAATGCTAGGCAACACTCTTGGATACTCATACTCTGCTCATACATTACCTAGTATCTCTGATAAACTGTTAGACATTTTTAAAATCTCATGTACTGCCACTGCTCATACTAGCATAACTGATAGATTGTTAGGAGTAGTTAAGAGCCTGAAAGCTGAAAATGAAACATCTAGAACCAAGACTGCTAGGAGCTTGCATAAACCATTGATAATTGACTCTGGTGCATCTCATCACATGATTAGTGATAACAATCTGATAAAAGACATAGAACCTGCCCTTGGACATGTTATGATTGCAAATGGAGATAGAATTCCCATTAGGGGCATTGGTAAACTGAACTTGTTTAATAAGGATTCAAAAGCTTTTTACATGCCTGAGTTCACCTCTAATCTTTTATCAGTTAAGAAATGCACTACTGATCTTCAATGCAATGTTATTTTCAGTCCTAATGATGTTAAGTTTCAGGATATTAAGAGCAGTAAGTTGATTGGGCAAGGAGCAACCAAGGGGGATCTTTACATGATTGAAGACCTTGCACCTATTTCTAGTTCTTGTTTCTCGTTTAGTTCTGTTTCTTCCTTAAGTACTGATGCTCTGTGGCATGCTAGGCTAGGACATCCACATGTTAGGGCCTTAAGCATTATGTTACCAGGTGTCATGTTTAAAAATAATGATTGTGAGGCATGTATTTTGGGCAAACATTGTAAGACTGTTTTTCAGAGATCATCTACTCTTTATGCAAACTGCTTTGATTTAATTCACTCTGATGTTTGGACGGCACCTTGCTTATCTAGGGATGATTACAAGTATTATGTCACATTCATTGATGAAAAATCCAAATACACCTGGTTAACATTGATTAAAACTAAAGATAGGGTCCTTGATGCATTTAAAAATTTTCAAGCCTATGTGACTAACCAATATCATGCCAAGATTAAGATTTTCAGGTCTGATAATGGTGGGGAGTATACTGGGCATGCATTTCGTGATCACCTTGCTCAACATGGGATTCTTCACCAGACTAGCTGCCCATACACTCCACAGCAGAATGGAGTTGCGGAAAGGAAGAACAGACATCTCATGGAGGTGTCCCGGTCCATGATGTTCCACAAAGGGGTTCCCAAGAGGTATTGGAGTGATGCTGTGATGACTGCGTGCTACCTGATCAACAGGATACCAACCAGGATCTTGGCAGATCAATCTCCATTTGAGGTACTCAACAAGAGCAGGCCAGTCTTGGATCACCTGAGGACCTTTGGATGCGTGTGTTATGTTCTTGTACCAGGCGAGCAGAGAAACAAACTAGAAGCAAAGAGCACCAAGGCTATGATGATTGGGTATTCCACTTCACAGAAGGGATACAAATGCTATGATCCTACAGCTAGGAGAGTCCTAGTGTCAAGGGATGTCAGATTCATGGAAGACAAAGGATACTATGATGAGCAGACATGGGAAGACTTGGAGGATCTCTCCCAGCCATCAGAAAGAGCTGCTTGCTTGAGAAACATCCTAGAGGGGCTCGGAATTGGAGTGTCCCAGGATCAGAGTAGGCGTCCAGAACCTACTCCAGCTGCAGCAGAAGAACCATCCCACTTTGCACATGAGGGGGGAAGTGAATCAGTATCTGAACTAGAGGACCAAGGCTTAGAAGAGGCGGTGAGCTAGGAAACAGAGGAACTGATTCTCCTGTCCAAAGTGGAGAAGGATCAGCAAGGGGAGAACTGAATGAAGAAGATCAGAGACAAGGAGAGGCTAGAGCTGAAGCTGAAGAACAGACTGAAGCAGTGACTCCACAAGTAGAAGAAGAACAAGAGATGGCACAAGAAGGGCCAGTGTTGAGAAGGAGTACAAGGCTGAGGAAGGATCCTTCCAGTTGGGTAAACACGAGAGTGTACTACAATGCCCAAGCTGTGAAGCATCCTACTCAGGCTGTGTGTTCCTTTGCTCAATATCCAGAAGCACATTGTGCATTTATGGTAAACTTAGATAAGAATCACATTCCAAGAAGCTATGAAGAGGCAATGGAAGATAAGGAATGGAAGGAATCAGTAGGAGCTGAGGCAGGAGCTATGATAAAGAATGACACATGGTATGAGAGTGAACTACCAAAAGGGAAGAAGGCTGTGTCTAGTAGATGGATCTTTACAGTCAAGTACAAGGCTGATGGGTCGATTGAGAGGAAGAAGACTAGACTGGTAGCAAGAGGGTTCACTCAGACTTATGGAGAAGACTACATTGATACATTTGCTCCAGTTGCAAAGCTACACACCATTCGAATAGTCCTATCAGTGGCTACTAACCTTGGGTGGGATCTTTGGCAGATGGATGTTAAGAATGCATTTCTCCAAGGAGAGTTAGAAGATGAAGTTTACATGCTACCACCTCCGGGCCTAGAAGGGATGGTGAAACCAGGGAATGTGCTGAGACTGAAGAAGGCCATCTATGGGTTGAAGCAATCACCAAGGGCATGGTATCACAAGCTGAGCACAACTCTAAATGGAAGAGGTTTCAGGAAATCAGAGCTTGATCACACTCTCTTCACTCTTACGACACCTGCTGGCATTGTTGTGCTTCTTGTATATGTGGATGACATAGTTATCACAGGCAGTGATAAGGTTGAAATCAAGGAGACCAAGGAGTTTCTGAAATCTGTGTTTGACATCAAAGACTTGGGAGAAATGAAGTACTTCCTTGGAATTGAGCTGTGCAGATCAGAAGAAGGGTTGTTCATCTCACAAAGGAAGTATATCTTGGATCTATTGAAGGAGGCTGGTGCGTATGGTGGAAAGACAGCCAAGATGCCCATGGAGGATGGGTATAAAGCTCCACGTGAGGGGGAGCTAGAAGATAGTAAGCTATTTCATGATCCAAAGCTATACAGGAAGCTTGTGGGGAAGCTGATCTATCTAACCATCACTAGGCCAGACATCTGTTTTGCTGTGAACCAAGTGAGTCAGCATATGCAAGCTCTATGAGATTAGAGAGTAGAATAGGTATTGAGAGATTAAGAGAGATTTGGTAAGAGATTAAGAGAGGTTTAGAAGAGATTGTGAGAGAAATGTGGAGATTAAGTATGATCCATGATGAACAAGAGAGAGAGACTAGAGAGAGAGTAACATAACTCGCATCCTTTTAATTAATGAGAGAGTGTTTACAATATATAGGAGGTGATACTAGGGTTTAAGAAGAGACTAAGCATGTGAGGTCAAGTCTAAGGAAGCCTTTAATTTGAACCGGACCAATGAGCCTCTCCACACGCGTGGTCACTATGCTAAAAGTGAACCTTATCCTTCCAGCCTGTGCCAGCCTGTAGAGACGCTCTTCCTCTATCCATAAACGGTCATATGCCTTCTTTGGTCAAGGCAAAACATGATCAGACCGTGAACTTCTTCTCGCGGTAACATTTCTTTACCGCTTGGTCGATACCGTCTGTACGGCCGTACGGCCATGGTACGGACCTGTACGGACCGGTACGGACGGTTCTCCCTAAGGCCAATCCTTCTCCTCTTCTCCACATCACAACCTCTTCAACCCTGAACAACTCTCCTCATATTCCTCAGCTCATCTCAACACTCCCCCTCAAGCTTGACCATGTGGAACAAGTCAAGCTTGGAAGGATCATGAGCTCCTCCTCATTAAAAACCTCATCAAAGAAAACCCATTGGGACAAAACTCTGATGAGGGAAAAAGAGTAAGGACCTCATGATCAGGAGAGTGTATAGATCAGCCCTTAGGCGAAAGATCAAGGAGTCCCAACCTTATGTGAATTGACTCCATTGTCTTTTGCCTAGCCGCCTTAGTGAATACATCTGCCAACTGATCCTCACTCCTTGTGTAGCACGGCAGTATTACTCCCAAGACTATCATCTGCCTCACTTTATGACAGTCCACTTCAATGTGCTTAGTTCTTTCATGGAACACCGAGTTTGTGGCTATGTGAATGGCTGCTTGATTGTCACAGTGCATGGTCATTGGTGTTGCTTGCTCAATCTCCAAGTGCTTCAGTATTCCTTTAATCCATACCAACTCATTTGTGAGTTTTAGCATTGCTCTATACTCAGCCTCGGCACTTGAGCATGACACCACCTTCTGCTTCTTACTCTTCCAAGTAACCATGTTTCCACCAATGAATGTGCAATAGCCGGTTGTAGATCTTCTATCTGTTCTGTCTCCAGCCCAATCTGCATCACAATATCCCACTGCTTCAGTACTCCCGTTACAACCCATCCATATACCAAGCCCTTGAGTTCCATTCAGATACATGAGAACTCTTTCTACCATGCGCCAGTGATGCTCTCTTGGAGCTTGCATATGCTGACTCACTTGGTTCACAGCAAAACAGATGTCTGGCCTAGTGATGGTTAGATAGATCAGCTTCCCCACAAGCTTCCTGTATAGCTTTGGATCATGAAATAGCTTACTATCTTCTAGCTCCCCCTCACGTGGAGCTTTATACCCATCCTCCATGGGCATCTTGGCTGTCTTTCCACCATACGCACCAGCCTCCTTCAATAGATCCAAGATATACTTCCTTTGTGAGATGAACAACCCTTCTTCTGATCTGCACAGCTCAATTCCAAGGAAGTACTTCATTTCTCCCAAGTCTTTGATGTCAAACACAGATTTCAGAAACTCCTTGGTCTCCTTGATTTCAACCTTATCACTGCCTGTGATAACTATGTCATCCACATATACAAGAAGCACAACAATGCCAGCAGGTGTCGTAAGAGTGAAGAGAGTGTGATCAAGCTCTGATTTCCTGAAACCTCTTCCATTTAGAGTTGTGCTCAGCTTGTGATACCATGCCCTTGGTGATTGCTTCAACCCATAGATGGCCTTCTTCAGTCTCAGCACATTCCCTGGTTTCACCATCCCTTCTAGGCCCGGAGGTGGTAGCATGTAAACTTCATCTTCTAACTCTCCTTGGAGAAATGCATTCTTAACATCCATCTGCCAAAGATCCCACCCAAGGTTAGTAGCCACTGATAGGACTATTCGAATGGTGTGTAGCTTTGCAACTGGAGCAAATGTATCAATGTAGTCTTCTCCATAAGTCTGAGTGAACCCTCTTGCTACCAGTCTAGTCTTCTTCCTCTCAATCGACCCATCAGCCTTGTACTTGACTGTAAAGATCCATCTACTAGACACAGCCTTCTTCCCTTTTGGTAGTTCACTCTCATACCATGTGTCATTCTTTATCATAGCTCCTGCCTCAGCTCCTACTGATTCCTTCCATTCCTTATCTTCCATTGCCTCTTCATAGCTTCTTGGAATGTGATTCTTATCTAAGTTTACCATAAATGCACAATGTGCTTCTGGATATTGAGCAAAGGAACACACAGCCTGAGTAGGATGCTTCACAGCTTGGGCATTGTAGTACACTCTCGTGTTTACCCAACTGGAAGGATCCTTCCTCAGCCTTGTACTCCTTCTCAACACTGGCCCTTCTTGTGCCATCTCTTGTTCTTCTTCTACTTGTGGAGTCACTGCTTCAGTCTGTTCTTCAGCTTCAGCTCTAGCCTCTCCTTGTCTCTGATCTTCTTCATTCAGTTCTCCCCTTGCTGATCCTTCTCCACTTTGGACAGGAGAATCAGTTCCTCTGTTTCCTAGCTCACCGGCCTCTTCTAAGCCTTGGTCCTCTAGTTCAGATACTGATTCACTTCCCCCCTCATGTGCAAAGTGGGATGGTTCTTCTGCTGCAGCTGGAGTAGGTTCTGGACGCCTACTCTGATCCTGGGACACTCCAATTCCGAGCCCCTCTAGGATGTTTCTCAAGCAAGCAGCTCTTTCTGATGGCTGGGAGAGATCCTCCAAGTCTTCCCATGTCTGCTCATCATAGTATCCTTTGTCTTCCATGAATCTGACATCCCTTGACACTAGGACTCTCCTAGCTGTAGGATCATAGCATTTGTATCCCTTCTGTGAAGTGGAATACCCAATCATCATAGCCTTGGTGCTCTTTGCTTCTAGTTTGTTTCTCTGCTCGCCTGGTACAAGAACATAACACACGCATCCAAAGGTCCTCAGGTGATCCAAGACTGGCCTGCTCTTGTTGAGTACCTCAAATGGAGATTGATCTGCCAAGATCCTGGTTGGTATCCTGTTGATCAGGTAGCACGCAGTCATCACAGCATCACTCCAATACCTCTTGGGAACCCCTTTGTGGAACATCATGGACCGGGACACCTCCATGAGATGTCTGTTCTTCCTTTCCGCAACTCCATTCTGCTGTGGAGTGTATGGGCAGCTAGTCTGGTGAAGAATCCCATGTTGAGCAAGGTGATCACGAAATGCATGCCCAGTATACTCCCCACCATTATCAGACCTGAAAATCTTAATCTTGGCATGATATTGGTTAGTCACATAGGCTTGAAAATTTTTAAATGCATCAAGGACCCTATCTTTAGTTTTAATCAATGTTAACCAGGTGTATTTGGATTTTTCATCAATGAATGTGACATAATACTTGTAATCATCCCTAGATAAGCAAGGTGCCGTCCAAACATCAGAGTGAATTAAATCAAAGCAGTTTGCATAAAGAGTAGATGATCTCTGAAAAACAGTCTTACAATGTTTGCCCAAAATACATGCCTCACAATCATTATTTTTAAACATGACACCTGGTAACATAATGCTTAAGGCCCTAACATGTGGATGTCCTAGCCTAGCATGCCACAGAGCATCAGTACTTAAGGAAGAAACAGAACTAAACGAGAAACAAGAACTAGAAATAGGTGCAAGGTCTTCAATCATGTAAAGATCCCCCTTGGTTGCTCCTTGCCCAATCAACTTACTGCTCTTAATATCCTGAAACTTAACATCATTAGGACTGAAAATAACATTGCATTGAAGATCAGTAGTGCATTTCTTAACTGATAAAAGATTAGAGGTGAACTCAGGCATGTAAAAAGCTTTTGAATCCTTATTAAACAAGTTCAGTTTACCAATGCCCCTAATGGGAATTCTATCTCCATTTGCAATCATAACATGTCCAAGGGCAGGTTCTATGTCTTTTATCAGATTGTTATCACTAATCATGTGATGAGATGCACCAGAGTCAATTATCAATGGTTTATGCAAGCTCCTAGCAGTCTTGGTTCTAGATGTTTCATTTTCAGCTTTCAGGCTCTTAACTACTCCTAACAATCTATCAGTTATGCTAGTATGAGCAGTGGCAGTACATGAGATTTTAAAAATGTCTAACAGTTTATCAGAGATACTAGGTAATGTATGAGCAGAGTATGAGTATCCAAGAGTGTTGCCTAGCATTTTACCAGACTCCTTGAGGGCTCGGATGAAAGCCTCAAAGTCAGCCTTGGTGATCACCTCCTGAGAAGTTAGAGCTCTGCCTTCACTTTCACCCGCCTTGACATTTGGACTAGCCCCTGATGAGCCGGCACCACTTGCTTCAGCAGAAAGGTGAGCCTTAGCTTCTCTATCCTTGTTGAACTTGCTAGGCCTGAGGTGTGGATGTAGGATCCAGCACTGACTCTTCTTATGCCCCTGCCGCTTGCAATGCTCACAGCTTCCCTCATACTTCTCATACTTCCTTCCATCTCCACGGTACGCTGCCTTGTTTGCTTGCGCCTCTTCTGCTTTATGAGCCGTGGACATTCCCTTCTTGCCTCCAAACAACCCAAGAGAGCCTTCCTCCTTCTGAAGTTGAGCGCATACCTCCTCCATGGATGGGAGAGTAGGTGATCTCAGGATATGCTTGATCACATCCTGGTAGCTTTCATCTAGAGTCATCAATAGCCCAAACACCTGATCTTGCTCTCTCCTCTCAATGAGCGATTCCTCATCAGTTGTGTTGGGTCTAAGACTCTCAAGTTCGGACCACAAAGCTCCAAACTTCCCCATGTGCTTGGTGAGATCTTCTCCATCTTGCCTCAAGACACTGATGGTTTGCTTCAGATCAAACACCCGGCTTATGTTGGACTTGTTTCCATACCTCTTATGGAGCATGTCCCAAAGGCGCTTAGGAGTCTCAAAGTGCACGTAAGCTTCAAGTATGGGGAGCTCCAGGGAGGCATGGAGCACAGACAGCACCATCAAATCCTCTTGGACCCATCTCTTTGCTTCAGCTACCGCAAGAGTCTTCCCGTCGCCTTCTTCTTCATCTTCTTTGGCCACTGGCTCCGGACCATCATCTGTGATGTGGTTCCACAACCCTAGCCTTCCAATGGTAGTCCTCACCAACTGGGACCACATCAAGTAGTTCGAGCCTCCCTTCAGTGCAACCGGAACCGTCACCAGTTTGCTAAAGTTGGTCGTCTCCATCTCCTCTTCTTTAACACACAAGAACAAACTCGCAAATGTAAAGAAAGGAACAAGGATCTCTCAATACCAAAGCCAACCTGGCTCTGATACCATATGAGATTAGAGAGTAGAATAGGTATTGAGAGATTAAGAGAGATTTGGTAAGAGATTAAGAGAGGTTTAGAAGAGATTGTGAGAGAAATGGGAGATTAAGTATGATCCATGATGAACAAGAGAGAGAGACTAGAGAGAGAGTAACATAACTCGCATAATTTAATTAATGAGAGAGTGTTTACAATATATAGGAGGTGATACTAGGGTTTAAGAAGAGACTAAGCATGTGAGGTCAAGTCTAAGGGAGCCTTTAATTTGAACCGGACCAATGAGCCTCTCCACACGCGTGGTCACTATGCTAAAAGTGAACCTTATCCTTCCAGCCTGTGCCAGCCTGTAGAGACGCTCTTCCTCTATCCATAAACGGTCATATGCCTTCTTTGGTCAAGGCAAAACATGATCAGACCGTGAACTTCTTCTCGCGGTAACATTTCTTTACCGCTTGGTCGATACCGTCTGTACGGCCGTACGGCCATGGTACGGACCTGTACGGACCGGTACGGACGGTTCTCCCTAAGGCCAATCCTTCTCCTCTTCTCCACATCACAACCTCTTCAACCCTGAACAACTCTCCTCATATTCCTCAGCTCATCTCAACAAGCTCCAAGGAGCATCACTGGCGCATGGTAGAGAAGAGTTCTCATGTATCTGAATGGAAACTCAAGGGCTTGGTATATGGATGGGTTGTAACGGGAGTACTGAAGCAGTGGGATATTGTGATGCAGATTGGGCTGGAGACAGAACAGATAGAAGATCTACAACCGGCTATTGCACATTCATTGGTGGAAACATGGTTACTTGGAAGAGTAAGAAGCAGAAGGTGGTGTCATGCTCAAGTGCCGAGGCTGAGATAGAGCAATGCTAAAACTCACAAATGAGTTGGTATGGATTAAAGGAATACTGAAGCACTTGGAGATTGAGCAAGCAACACCAATGACCATGCACTGTGACAATCAAGCAGCCATTCACTAGCCACAAACTCGGTGTTCCATGAAAGAACTAAGCACATTGAAGTGGACTGTCATAAAGTGAGGCAGATGATAGTCTTGGGAGTAGTAATACTGCCGTGCTACACAAGGAGTGAGGATCAGTTGGCAGATGTATTCACTAAGGCGGCTAGGCAAAAGACAATGGAGTCAATTCACATAAGGTGGGGACTCCTTGATCTTTCGCCTAAGGGCTGATCTATACACTCTCCTGATCATGAGGTCCTTACTCTTTTTCCTCATCAGAGTTTTGTCCCAATGGGTTTTCTTTGATGAGGTTTTAATGAGGAGGAGCTCATGATCCTTCCAAGCTTGACTTGTTCCACATGGTCAAGCTTGAGGGGGAGTGTTGAGATGAGCTGAGGAATATGAGGAGAGTTGTTCAGGTTGAAGAGGTTGTGATGGGGAGAAGAGGAGAAGGATTGGCCTTAGGGAGAACCGTCCGTACCGGTCCGTACAGGTCCGTACCATGGCCGTACGGCCGTACAGACGGTATCGACCAAGCGGTAAAGAAATGTTACCGCGAGAAGAAGTTCACGGTCTGATCATGTTTTGCCTTGACCAAAGAAGGCATATGACCGTTTATGGATAGAGGAAGAGCGTCTCTACAGGCTGGCACAGGCTGGAAGGATAAGGTTCACGGCTTGGTCCTTCCAAGCTTGACTTGTTCCACATGGTCAAGCTTGAGGGGGAGTGTTGAGATGAGAGAATAAATGGTTGATATATTGAGAGAGGAAGAGAGTTGGAGTAGACAGTAACTTTGGAGTTTTACTGTGGTAACTTTAGTTTAACCACAGTAACAACTTGGGAAGTTATCTGATGGCATGAGAAGGTAACTTAGTGAAGGGAAGAGAGTAAACTCGACCAAAGAGGATAAGGAAGGATAAGGGAGCCTTTGACAGCCTGTATGATGCTGGAAAGGAGAGGATGCTTTTTACTAGTGCAAGCATGTGAGAAAGCACAGCCAAGTGATTCAAAAGGAGTTCCAGCCTGTCCTTTGACTACACATGCTTATACATTTCGAAATCCCTTGTTGCTCTCTCTTTATATACTTGTAACCCCTCATCAGTATTAATTATGGAGTTTGAGTCTCTCTCTCTAGTCTCTCTCTTGTTCTTAATCTCTAATCTCTTTAATTCTCAGATTAAACTTAATCACTCTTTAAATCACAAATCTAATAACTTCTTCATCCCAACTCCTATGAGATTTATTCAACATCCTGGTCATTCTCCACCACTTTATGTATCCAAATCAAGCTTCTTCCAAAGATTCATCCTGGTTTCATTGGAACGACGAAGAAGCTGTGCTATTCCCAAACTGGGAAACTAGAATCACCTGATTTCAAAGTGGGATAACTTCTTCATCCCAACTCCTATGAGATTTTTCTACTTCCTGGTGATTCTCCACCACTTTATGTATCCAAATCAAGCTTCTTACAAAGAGATTCATCCTGGTTTGATTGGAACGACGATGAAGCTGTGCTATTCCCAAACTGGGAAACTGGAATCACCTGATTTGAAAGTGGGATAACTTCTTCATCCCAACTCCTATGAGATTTATTCAACATCCTGGTCATTCTCCACCACTTTATGTATCCAAATCAAGCTTCTTACAAAGAGATTCATCCTGGTTTGATTGGAACGACGAAGAAGCTGTGCTATTCCCAAACTGGGAAACTAGAATCACCTGATTTCAAAGTGGGATAACTTCTTCATCCCAACTCCTATGAGATTTTTCTACTTCCTGGTGATTCTCCACCACTTTATGTATCCAAATCAAGCTTCTTACAAAGAGATTCATCCTGGTTTGATTGGAACGACGATGAAGCTGTGCTATTCCCAAACTGGGAAACTGGAATCACCTGATTTGAAAGTGGGATAACTTCTTCATCCCAACTCCTATGAGATTTATTCAACATCCTGGTGATTCTCCACCACTTTATGTATCCAAATCAAGCTTCTTACAAAGAGATTCATCCTGGTTTCATTGGAACGACGAAGAAGCTGTGCTATTCCCAAACTGGGAAACTAGAATCACCTGATTTGAAAGTGGGATAACTTCTTCATCCCAACTCCTATGAGATTTTTCTACTTCCTGGTGATTCTACACCACTTTATGTATCCAAATCAAGCTTCTTACAAAGTGATTCATCCTGGTTTGATTGGAACGACGAAGAAGCTGTGCTATTCCCAAACTGGGAAACTGGAATCACCTGATTTGAAAGTAGGATAACTTCTTCATCCCAACTCCTATGAGATTTATTCAACTTCCTGGTGATTCTCCACCACTTTATGTATCCAAATCAAGCTTCTCACAAAGTGATTCATCCTGGTTTGATTGGAAGGACAAAGAAGCTGTCCTATTCCCAAACTGGGAAACTGGAATCACCTGATTTGAAAGTGGGATAACTTCTTTTCGCCAACTCCTATGAGATTTATTCAACTTCCTGGTGATTCTCCACCACTTATGTATCCAAATCAAGCTTCTCACAAAGTGATTCATCCTGGTTTGATTGGAACGACGAAGAAGCTGTGCTATTCCCAAACTGGGAAACTGGAATCACCTGATTTGAAAGTGGGATAACTTCTTCATCCCAACTCCTATGAGATTTATTCAACTTCCTGGTGATTCTCCACCACTTTATGTATCCAAATCAAGCTTCTCACAAAGTGATTCATCCTGGTTTGATTGGAACGACGATGAAGCTGTGCTATTCCCAAACTGGGAAACTGGAATCACCTGATTTGAAATGGGATAACTTCTTCATCCGAACTCCTATGAGATTTATTCAACTTCCTGGTGATTCTCCACCACTTTATGTATCCAAATCAAGCTTCTTACAAAGAGATTCATCCTGGTTTGATTGGAACGACGAAGAAGCTGTGCTATTCCCAAACTGGGAAACTGGAATCACCTGATTTGAAAGTGGGATAACTTCTTCATCCCAACTCCTATGAGATTTATTCAATCCTGGTGATTCTCCACCACTTTATGTATCCAAATCAAGCTTCTTACAAAGGATTCATCCTGGTTTGATTGGAACGACGAAGAAGCTGTGCTATTCCCAAACTGGGAAACTGGAATCACCTGATTTGAAAGTGGGATAACTTCTTCATCCCAACTCCTATGAGATTTATTCAACTTCCTGGTGATTCTCCACCACTTTATGTATCCAAATCAAGCTTCTTACAAAGAGATTCATCCTGGTTTGATTGGAACGACGAAGAAGCTGTGCTATTCCCAAACTGGGAAACTGGAATCACCTGATTTGAAAGTGGGATAACTTCTTCATCCCAACTCCTATGAGATTTATTCAACTTCCTGGTGATTCTCCACCACTTTATGTATCCAAATCAAGCTTCTCACAAAGTGATTCATCCTGGTTTGATTGGAACGACGATGAAGCTGTGCTATTCCCAAACTGGGAAACTGGAATCACCTGATTTGAAAGTGGGATAACTTCTTCATCCCAACTCCTATGAGATTTATTCAACTTCCTGGTGATTCTCCACCACTTTATGTATCCAAATCAAGCTTCTTACAAAGAGATTCATCCTGGTTTGATTGGAACGACGAAGAAGCTGTGCTATTCCCAAACTGGGAAACTGGAATCACCTGATTTGAAAGTGGGATAACTTCTTCATCCCAACTCCTATGAGATTTATTCAACTTCCTGGTCATTCTCCACCACTTTATGTATCCAAATCAAGCTTCTACAAAGAGATTCATCCTGGTTTGATTGGAACGACGAAGAAGCTGTGCTATTCCCAAACTGGGAAACTGGAATCACCTGATTTGAAAGTGGGATAACTTCTTCATCCCAACTCCTATGAGATTTATTCAACTTCCTGGTGATTCTCCACCACTTTATGTATCCAAATCAAGCTTCTTACAAAGTGATTCATCCTGGTTTGATTGGAACGACGAAGAAGCTGTGCTATTCCCAAACTGGAAACTGGAATCACCTGATTTGAAAGTGGGATAACTTCTTCATCCCAACTCCTATGAGATTTATTCAACTTCCTGGTGATTCTCCACCACTTTATGTATCCAAATCAAGCTTCTACAAAGTGATTCATCCTGGTTTGATTGGAACGACGAAGAAGCTGTGCTATTCCCAAACTGGGAAACTGGAATCACCTGATTTGAAAGTGGGATAACTTCTTCATCCCAACTCCTATGAGATTTATTCAACTTCCTGGTGATTCTCCACCACTTTATGTATCCAAATCAAGCTTCTTACAAAGAGATTCATCCTGGTTTGATTGGAACGACGAAGAAGCTGTGCTATTCCCAAACTGGGAAACTGGAATCACCTGATTTGAAAGTGGGATAACTTCTTCATCCCAACTCCTATGAGATTTATTCAACTTCCTGGTGATTCTCCACCACTTTATGTATCCAAATCAAGCTTCTACAAAGTGATTCATCCTGGTTTGATTGGAACGACGAGAAGCTGTGCTATTCCCAAACTGGGAAACTGGAATCACCTGATTTGAAAGTGGGATAACTTCTTCATCCCAACTCCTATGAGATTTATTCAACTTCCTGGTGATTCTCCACCACTTTATGTATCCAAATCAAGCTTCTCACAAAGTGATTCATCCTGGTTTGATTGGAACGACGATGAAGCTGTGCTATTCCCAAACTGGGAAACTGGAATCACCTGATTTGAAAGTGGGATAACTTCTTCATCCCAACTCCTATGAGATTTATTCAACTTCCTGGTGATTCTCCACCACTTTATGTATCCAAATCAAGCTTCTTACAAAGTGATTCATCCTGGTTTGATTGGAACGACGAAGAAGCTGTGCTATTCCCAAACTGGGAAACTGGAATCACCTGATTTGAAAGTGGGATAACTTCTTCATCCCAACTCCTATGAGATTTATTAAACTTCCTGGTGATTCTCAACCACTTTATGTATCCAAATCAAGCTTCTTACAAAGAGATTCATCCTGGTTTGATTGGAACGACGAAGAAGCTGTGCTATTCCCAAACTGGGAAACTGGAATCACCTGATTTGAAAGTGGGATAACTTCTTCATCCCAACTCCTATGAGATTTATTCAACTTCCTGGTGATTCTCCACCACTTTATGTATCCAAATCAAGCTTCTTACAAAGTGATTCATCCTGGTTTGATTGGAACGACGAAGAAGAAGCTGTGCTATTCCCAAACTGGGAAACTGGAATCACCTGATTTGAAAGTGGGATAACTTCTTCATCCAACTCCTATGAGATTTATTCAATTCCTGGTGATTCTCCACCACTTTATGTATCCAAATCAAGCTTCTTACAAAGAGATTCATCCTGGTTTGATTGGAACGACGAAGAAGCTGTGCTATTCCCAAACTGGGAAACTGGAATCACCTGATTTGAAAGTGGGATAACTTCTTCATCCCAACTCCTATGAGATTTATTCAACTTCCTGGTGATTCTCCACCACTTTATGTATCCAAATCAAGCTTCTCACAAAGTGATTCATCCTGGTTTGATTGGAACGACGATGAAGCTGTGCTATTCCCAAACTGGGAAACTGGAATCACCTGATTTGAAAGTGGGATAACTTCTTCATCCCAACTCTATGAGATTTATTCAACTTCCTGGTGATTCTCCACCACTTATGTATCCAAATCAAGCTTCTCACAAAGTGATTCATCCTGGTTTGATTGGAACAACGATGAAGCTGTGCTATTCCCAAACTGGGAAACTAGAATCACCTGATTTGAAAGTGGGATAACTTCTTCCTCCCAACTCCTATGAGATTTATTACTTCCTGGTGATTCTCCACCACTTTATGTATCCAAATCAAGCTTCTTACAAAGTGATTCATCCTGGTTTGATTGGAACGACGAAGAAGCTGTGCTATTCCCAAACTGGGAAACTGGAATTACCTGATTTGAAAGTGGGATAACTTCTTTTCGTCAACTCCTATGAGATTTATTCAACTTCCTGGTGATTCTCCACCACTTTATGTATCCAAATCAAGCTTCTAACAAAGTGATTCATCCTGGTTTGATTGGAACGACGATGAAGCTGTGCTATTCCCAAACTGGGAAACTGGAATCACCTGATTTGAAAGTGGGATAACTTCTTCATCCCAACTCCTATGAGATTATTCAACTTCCTGGTGATTCTCCACCACTTTATGTATCCAAATCAAGCTTCTCACAAAGTGATTCATCCTGGTTTGATTGGAACAACGATGAAGCTGTGCTATTCCCAAACTGGGAAACTGGAATTATCTGATTTGATAGTGGGATAACTTCATTTCGCCAACTCCTATGAGATTTATTCTACTTCCTGGTGATTCTCCACCACTTTATGTATCCAAATCAAGCTTCTCACAAAGTGATTCATCCTGGTTTGATTGGAACGACGATGAAGCTGTGCTATCCCAAACTGGGAAACTGGAATCACCTGATTTGAAAGTGGGATAACTTCTTCATCCCAACTCCTATGAGATTTATTCAACTTCCTGGTGATTCTCCACCACTTTATGTATCCAAATCAAGCTTCTCACAAAGTGATTCATCCTGGTTTGACTGGAACGACGATGAAGCTGTGCTATTCCCAAACTGGGAAACTGGAATCACCTGATTTGAAAGTGGATAACTTCTTCATCCCAACTCCTATGAGATTTATTCTACTTCCTGGTGATTCTCCACCACTTTATGTATCCAAATCAAGCTTCTCACAAAGTGATTCATCCTGGTTTGACTGGAACGACGATGAAGATGTGCTATTCCCAAACTGGGAAACTGGAATCACCTGATTTGAAAGTGGGATACCTTTTCAGCCAACTCCTATGAGATTTATTCACTTCCTGGTGATTCTCCACCACTTTATGTATTCAAATCAAGCTTCTTACAAAGTGATTCATCCTGGTTTGATTGGAACGACGAAGAAGCTGTGCTATTCCCAAACTGGAAAACTGGAATCACCTGATTTGAAAGTGGGATAACTTCTTCACGCCAACTCCTATGAGATTTATTCAACTTCCTGGTGATTCTCCACCACTTTATGTATCCAAATCAAGCTTCTTACAAAGAGATTCATCCTGGTTTGATTGGAACGACGAAGAAGCTGTGCTATTCCCAAACTGGGAAACTGGAATCACCTGATTAGAAATTGGGATAACTTCTTCATCCCAACTCCTATGAGATTTATTCAACTTCCTGGTGATTCTCCACCACTTTATGTATCCAAATCAACCTTCTCACAAAGTGATTCATCCTGGTTTGATTGGAAGGACAAAGAAGCTGTCCTAATCCCAAACTGGGAAACTGGAATTGTTGAGTTAGAAGAGACTTATGGATCAAGGAATGATGGATAAGTGGAGAAGAAGCAAGGTAGAGGAATCCGTACAAGAGAGGCCGTACAAGGCCGTACACTTGGTACGGATGGAGCAACCACAAGGAGAGTATCTCGGCCAAGAAGTTTTACCAAAGTGAAAGTAACTTGCCAAAGTTACCTTACCTTTGGGTGTGGATCAGCTTGAATCAAAAGGAAGAAGAGCGCGGACTGACAGGCGGAAACAGCTGTAAAGAAGAGCATCTAGCTAGATCCTTTTGGCATCAAGCGTGTGAGCCATCCTGGCCGATCATTCAAACTAGCCCGCTCTCTCATCTTTGACTCTACATGCTTAGTCTCCCTTGTATCCGTTAACCTAGACTTAGTCTCTCCTATATATATTGTAACCTTGCTGATTAATGAAGTTAACGAGATTGAGAGACTCTTATCTCTTGTGTTCATCATGATCTCACTTAACCTCATTCTAGTTCTTATAATCTCTTATACACTCTCAAATCTATCTCTTTCTCGTCTCAAATCACTCAATACCTTTTTGTATTCTCTAAAATCATATTATGAGATTTGAGAGCTCTGGCTGTGTATGTGTATGAGAAGCCATTAGAGGCAAAGAATAAGGTCTTGAACTAGTTGAATAAGAGGTCTGATGAAACTAGTATGAACTTGAATCAGAAACAAAGAGACTTAGAGAGATTAAGAGATTAGAGACTAAGAAAGGGTAGATTAAGGGAATCTGATCAAGAACACACTTTTATATTTATGAAGGAGATGGGGAAAACCCCCATACTCTCTTAAGAGAGTTCAATTGTCCATACACATGCCTTATATAGGTTTTACATGTTGCACATTATAAACCTAAATCTAATGGATAGAAATAACTTAAGAGGAATGGATGGTGAGGATGAGTTGGTCTTGTTGTAATCTGAGTGATGTGTGCTGATTGGATAAGCTAAGCTGGCTCACTTTAATTCAAACCAAGGCAAGCTGGCTCCTTGCTTGTGATTGGCTCTCCTTAGGCTCCTCCTAATCTTCCCATGCATCTGTCCAGGTTCATGGTCGTGGCTCCCTTCTCTTTACAGCAAGAGACAGCCTGTCCAAGACCAGAACTAGCCAATCACACACAAGGAAGCTCCCATTGGTGTTTGCCTCCACAAAGCATCTTCTTGATTCCCTTTGACTAGATTCAAACCTTGGTGCCTTATCCACATACTATGCACACTCTTCACATCCTGAATAGTGACCCAAATAGTGAATAGTCAACCTGAATAGTGACTAGTGATTCACTATTCACTTTTACACCAACTTGCCCAAACTTCTCCAATCTTACTGTGGTAACTCTCCAAAGTTACTGTGGTAACTTTGGAGTTACTGTCTGACCCAAATTCTCTAAATGGTGTCTAAGTCCCTCCTGGACTTAACCCTATCTTTGCACACTCATCAGACCACTTCTGAAGCCTTAAGACTCTCCCAAAGCCTTAACATACAATCTCTGAAGATCTTGCCATGTCTTTGCACAAGCACCAACTCAACTCATCACTTTGCTTCTCCACTTCTTCTCTTCAGTTAACACTCCCCCTCAAGCTTGACTCTAGCTGATCCTAAGTCAAGCTTGGAACCTTGAAGAACTTCCTCATTAAAAACCTCACCAAGGAAAACCCTTTGGGACAAAACCTTGATGAGGGAAAAAGAGTAAAGTCTCCAAGGCCTAGGGATTGGCCAGTGAGTCTTTGTGCCTTACCAACAATGTAAGGGACACAAAGACTCTGGATCATGGCCTCTACAATCATCCCACGCCTTGTACTCTCCTTACTGCCTAATCTTGGTCTCTCCCCCTTTCACCTAACCTCTTGTTAGGTTGAAGTGCTCGGACACACCAGATCAGCCTCTTCTTGGAGATATCACTTCTCTTACTGAGTCTTGGCTGCTTCTTTCTTCTAGAGTCGCCACCTTGTTGCTTGAGCTACATGAGGATGCTTCAGCCATTCTCCAATCACCTCAACACTTGAAGCCGCCTTGGACATTGCTTCTTCATCCTTCATCATACTTCTCAACAGGTTGCTTCCTCTTCTAGAATAACCACCAAGCTCTCTTGGATCATGTAAGCTTCAACACTCCCCCTCAAGCTTGAGACTCTCACAGGAACAAGCTTGAATGGATTGCTTCATGATCGTCACACACACACCATTGCCGCTTCTCTCCTGATCTTGCCATCTTCATGGAATGCTTGTGGAAGCTTCAGCTATCTCTCCAATCACTTCACACTAGAAGCCGCCTTGATAGAGTTGCCTTCATCTTCTCACAGCCAAGAGTACTCTGTCTTAGTTTGAGTACTCTCTTGAATAGATTCGCCACAGCCTAAGCCCGGATGGCTCCTTCTTCAGATGCTTGCAATGGACTTCTTGGATCGCTTGGAAGCTCACTAAACTCCCCTCCTCAAGCTTGGATTGAGTATAGGTCCAAGCTTGCAAGTGAGCTTCAGTGACACTTCACACCAGTGGCGCATCACCACTTCTCTCTCAACTCTCCATTGCTCCACACAATGGGCAAAGTCTTCCTCTTCAACTCGGATGGATGGTGAACCAAGAACACCTCTGTGAACCTGAAACATCACTCAAACTCCAGCAAAGATAAGACACAAGTGCATTGGGTCAACCCTTGATGCATCATCAAGTTTGAACACCAATGTCTTTAAGCAATGCAACAGATTAAACTAGACATTTTCAAGTTCTAATCTTTGCAAGCAAACTCTCTAAGCACTAGCATGATCCTAACAGATTCAATACAAGCTACTTAGGCAATTTTAAGCTTCTTTACTCAGCATTTAGACATGAATCTAATGCTTCAATGTAAGACAGCCATTTGACAGTATGCACTACCCTAATCAGTTTAATTCATGAATGCAACAATACAATTCATCACACATTCATTTATAACTTAGGCTAAGCATTACTATCATCACTTAACATCAGACAATGCATTACTTTCAATCTGTTTTCAGTTCATGAGCTTCAAACAATATCATTTCACATTTAGAAAAACTCATTACTTAACAGGAGCAAGCATTTTACTCTTTAAACACTAAACAAGCCTTTAAAGCATCCTGGACAGATTCAACTAATTATATTTAGCCATCACACATTATCCTCAGGTTTTAAATCAATACACATCACAATAACCAGGCACAGTCACCAAGCTCAATATCAGAAGGTTTAAAAGAATCGCTTACACAAGGAACCAGGTTGGTTCCTTAAGCCTCCAAAGGCAATCTGGCCATGATATGGTTGGATTCAAGAGTCTAGGTCGTCACCCAACTCCTTCTCCTTCAGTCCATGGCCTCCTTCTTGTTTCTCACACCCAAAGACTCCTTTCTTCATACTTCAAAACCGGCTTCTCTTAGCTTCATCTTCTTGTATCCGGATGTGATAAGCTCTTGGACAAGGAGCTTTGGCTTGAGGTTCATGACGCCTCTCCATCCTCCTCTGCTTCCAAAGAGACACTCTCCATCAGGTAAAGACAGGCACGGTTGAGAGATAAGGAGAACACTCCACGCTTCAAGCTTCTTTCTTCTTCAAGAACTGAACTCGGCTGGTAATGTCTTCAAGGGTTTGATTTGAGCTGAGATGAGAGCTGTGGATTTGCGGAAGCTCAGCTCAGGTTCTGATGAACCTGGCTCTGATACCATATGAGATTGAGGAGCTCTGGCTGTGTATGTGTATGAGAAGCCATTAGAGGCAAAGAATAAGGTCTTGAAC
>NW_026015653.1:0-23735 GCF_020379485.1 Brassica napus
GATCAGCCTCTTCTTGGAGATACAACTTCTTACTGAGTCTTGGCTGCTTCTTCTTCTTATAGAGTCGCCACTGTTGCTTGAGCTACATGAGATGCTTCGCCACTCTCCATCACCTCAACACTTGAAGCCGCCCTGGATATTGCTTCTTCATCCTTCATCATACTTCTCAACAGGTTGCTTCCTCTTCTAGAATAACCCAAGCTCTCTTGGATATGTAAGCTTCAACACTCCCCTCAAGCTTGAGACTCTCACAGGAACAAGCTTGAATGGATGCTTCATGATCCTCACACACACACCATTGCCGCTTCTCTTCTGATTTGCCATCTTCATGGAATGCTTGTGGAAGCTTCAGCTATCTCTCCAATCACCTCACACTAAGGCGCCTTGATAGAGTAGTCTTCTCTTTCACAGCCAAGAGTACTCTGTCTTAGTTGAGTACTCTCTTGAATAGACTCGCCACAGCCTAAGCCCGGATGGCTCCTTCTTCAGATGCTGCAATGGACTTCTTGGATCGCTTGGAAGCTCACTAAAACTCCCTCCTCAAGCTTGGATTGAGTATAGGTCCAAGCTTGCAAGTGAGCTTCAGTGAGACTTCACACCAGTGGGCATCACCACTTCTTTCTCAACTCTCCATTGCTCACCAATGGGCAAGTCTTCCTCTTTCAACTCGGATGGATGGTGAACCAAGAACACCTCTGTGAACCTGAAACATCACTCAAATCCAGCAAAGATAAGACACAAGTGCATTGGGTCAACCTTGATGCATCATCAGTTTGAACACCAATGTCTTAAGCAATGCAACAGATTAAACTAGACATTTTCAAGTTCTAATCTTTGCAAGCAAACTCTCTAAGCACTAGCATGCCTAACGATTCAATACAAGCTACTTAGGCAATTTTAAAGCTTCTTACTCAGCATTTAGACATGAATCTAATGCTTCAATGTAAGACAGCCATTGACAGTATGCACTAGCCTTAATCAGTTAATTCATGAATGCAACAATACAATCCATCACACATTCATTTATAACTTAGGCTAAGCATTACTATCATCACTTAACATCAGACAATGCATTACTCAATCTGTTTCAGTTCATGAGCTTCAAACAATATCATTTCAACTTTAGAAAAACTCATTATACAGGAGCAAGCATTTACTCTTTAAACTAAAACAAGCCTTAAAGCAAGGGACAGATTCAACTAATATATTTAGCAATCACACATTATCCTCAGGTTTCAATCAATACACATCACATAACCAGGCACAGTCACAACACAAGCTCATATCAAGAAGGTTTTAAAGAATCGCTTACACAAGGAACCAGTTGGTTCCTTAAGCCTCCAAAGGCAATCTGGCCATGATTGGTTGGATTCAAGAGTCTAGGTCGTCACCAACTCCTTCCTTCAGTCCATGGCCTCCTTCTTGTTTCTCACACCCCAAAGAACCCTCCTTTCTTCATACTTCAAACCGGCTTCTTTAGCTTCATTTTCTTGTATCCGGATGTGATAAGCTCTGGACAAGGAGCTTTGGCTTGAGGTCATGACGCCTCTCCATCCTCCTCTGCTTCCAAGAGGACACTCTCCATCAGGTAAAGACAGGCCGGTGAGAGATAAGGAGAACACTCCACGCTTCAAGTTCTTTTCTTCAAGAACTGAACTTGGCTGTCTGTCTTCAAGGGTTTGGTTGGCTGAGATGAGAGCTGTGGATTTGCGGAAGCTCAGCTCAGGTTCTGATGAACTGGCTCTGATACCATATGAGATTTGAGAGCTCTGGCTGTGTATGTGTATGAGAAGCCATTAGAGGCAAGAATAAGGTCTGAACTAGTTGAATAAGAGGTCTGATGAAACTAGTATGAACTTGAATCAGAACAAGAGATAGAGAGATAAGAGATTAGAGACTAAGAAAGGGGTAGATTAAGGGAATGATCAAGAACACCACTTTTATAATATGAAGGAGTGGGAAAACCCCCATACTCTCTTAAGAGAGTTACAATTTCGTCCATACACATGCCTTATATAGGCTTTAATTGCAAACATAAACCTAATCTAATGGATAGAAATAACTTAAGAGGAATGGATGGTGAGGATGAGTTGTCTTGTTGTAATCTGAGTGACTTGATCTGATTGGTAATTCAAATCTGGTCAGGCAAGGCGCTTCTGTGATTGGCTCTTTAGGCTCCTTTCATTTCCCTGCAGTGTCCAGGTTCATGGTCGTGCCTATCTTTCCTTTACAGCATCCAGCCAGCTGTCTCTTAGCCACAAGTGGTCCCATGCTTAGGAGAAAGGACCAGGGACGCCCCACCATCAGATTCACTCATTTTGAATAGTCAACCACAAGCACGCCAACGAGTCACTTGCCCAAACTTCTCCAATCTTACTGTGGTAACTCTCAAAGTTACTGTGGTAACTTTGGAGTTACTGTCTGACCCCAATCTTCTCTAAATGGTGTCTAAGTCCCTCCTGACTTAAACCCTATCTTTGCACACTCATCAGACCACTTCTGAAGCCTAAGACTCTCCCAAAGCCTTAACATACAATCTCTGAAGATCTTGCCATGTCTTTGCACAAGCACCAACTCAACTCATCATTTGCTTCTCCACTTCTTCTCTTCAAGTTTAAAGCTATCCCACTTTCAAACAGGTGATCCCAGTTTCCTGTTGGGAATATGACAGCTTCTTGTCATTCTAATCAAACCAGGATGAATCGCGATGTAAGAAGCTTGATTTGATACATAAAATAGTGGAGAATCACCAGGAAGTGAATAAATCTCATAGGAGTTAGGATGAAGAAGCTATCCCACTTTCAAATCAGGTGATCCCAGTTTTCTGTTTGGGAATATGACAGCTTCTTTGTTATTCTAATCAAACCAGGATGAATCGCGATGTAAGAAGCTTGATTTTGATACATAAAGTAGTGGAGAATCACCAGGAAGCTGAATAAATCTCATAGGAGTTAGGATGAAGAAGCTATCCCACTTTCAAATCAGGTGATCCCAGTTTTCCTGTTTGGGAATATGACAGCTTCTTTGTCATTCTAATCAAACCAGGATGAATCGCGATGTAAGAAGCTTGATTTTGATACATAAAGTAGTGGAGAATCACCAGGAAGCTGAATAAATCTCATAGGAGTTAGGATGAAGAAGCTATCCCACTTTCAAATCAGGTGATCCCAGTTTTCCTGTTTGGGAATATGACAGCTTCTTTGTCATTCTAATCAAACCAGGATGAATCGCGATGTAAGAAGCTTGATTTTGATACATAAAGTAGTGGAGAATCACCAGGAAGCTGAATAAATCTCATAGGAGTTAGGATGAAGAAGCTATCCCACTTTCAAATCAGGTGATCCCAGTTTTCCTGTTTGGGAATATGACAGCTTCTTTGTCATTCTAATCAAACCAGGATGAATCGCGATGTAAGAAGCTTGATTTTGATACATAAAGTAGTGGAGAATCACCAGGAAGCTGAATAAATCTCATAGGAGTTAGGATGAAGAAGCTATCCCACTTTCAAATCAGGTGATCCCAGTTTTCCTGTTTGGGAATATGACAGCTTCTTTGTCATTCTAATCAAACCAGGATGAATCGCGATGTAAGAAGCTTGATTTTGATACAAAAGTAGTGGAGAATCACCAGGAAGTCGAATAAATCTCATAGGAGTTAGGATGAAGAAGCTATCCCACTTTCAAATCAGGTGATCCCAGTTTTCCTGTTTGGAATATGACAGCTTCTTTGTCATTCTAATCAAACCAGGATGAATCGCGATGTAAGAAGCTTGATTTTGATACATAAAGTAGTGGAGAATCACCAGGAAGCTGAATAAATCTCATAGGAGTTAGGATGAAGAAGCTATCCCACTTTCAAATCAGGTGATCCCAGTTTTCCTGTTTGGGAATATGACAGCTTCTTTGTCATTCTAATCAAACCAGGATGAATCGCGATGTAAGAAGCTTGATTTTGATACATAAAGTAGTGGAGAATCACCAGGAAGCTGAATAAATCTCATAGGAGTTAGGATGAAGAAGCTATCCCACTTTCAAATCAGGTGATCCCAGTTTTCCTGTTTGGGAATATGACAGCTTCTTTGTCATTCTAATCAAACCAGGATGAATCGCGATGTAAGAAGCTTGATTTTGATACATAAAGTAGTGGAGAATCACCAGGAAGCTGAATAAATCTCATAGGAGTTAGGATGAAGAAGCTATCCCACTTTCAAATCAGGTGATCCCAGTTTTCCTGTTTGGGAATATGACAGCTTCTTTGTCATTCTAATCAAACCAGGATGAATCGCGATGTAAGAAGCTTGATTTTGATACATAAAGTAGTGGAGAATCACCAGGAAGCTGAATAAATCTCATAGGAGTTAGGATGAAGAAGCTATCCCACTTTCAAATCAGGTGATCCCAGTTTTCCTGTTTGGGAATATGACAGCTTCTTTGTCATTCTAATCAAACCAGGATGAATCGCGATGTAAGAAGCTTGATTTTGATACATAAAGTAGTGGAGAATCACCAGGAAGCTGAATAAATCTCATAGGAGTTAGGATGAAGAAGCTATCCCACTTTCAAATCAGGTGATCCCAGTTTTCCTGTTTGGGAATATGACAGCTTCTTTGTCATTCTAATCAAACCAGGATGAATCGCGATGTAAGAAGCTTGATTTTGATACATAAAGTAGTGGAGAATCACCAGGAAGCTGAATAAATCTCATAGGAGTTAGGATGAAGAAGCTATCCCACTTTCAAATCAGGTGATCCCAGTTTTCCTGTTTGGGAATATGACAGCTTCTTTGTCATTCTAATCAAACCAGGATGAATCGCGATGTAAGAAGCTTGATTTTGATACATAAAGTAGTGGAGAATCACCAGGAAGCTGAATAAATCTCATAGGAGTTAGGATGAAGAAGCTATCCCACTTTCAAATCAGGTGATCCCAGTTTTCCTGTTTGGGAATATGACAGCTTCTTTGTCATTCTAATCAAACCAGGATGAATCGCGATGTAAGAAGCTTGATTTTGATACATAAAGTAGTGGAGAATCACCAGGAAGCTGAATAAATCTCATAGGAGTTAGGATGAAGAAGCTATCCCACTTTCAAATCAGGTGATCCCAGTTTTCCTGTTTGGGAATATGACAGCTTCTTTGTCATTCTAATCAAACCAGGATGAATCGCGATGTAAGAAGCTTGATTTTGATACATAAAGTAGTGGAGAATCACCAGGAAGTGAATAAATCTCATAGGAGTTAGGATGAAGAAGCTATCCCACTTTCAAATCAGGTGATCCCAGTTTTCCTGTTTGGGAATATGACAGCTTCTTTGTCATTCTAATCAAACCAGGATGAATCGCGATGTAAGAAGCTTGATTTTGATACATAAAGTAGTGGAGAATCACCAGGAAGCTGAATAAATCTCATAGGAGTTAGGATGAAGAAGCTATCCCACTTTCAAATCAGGTGATCCCAGTTTTCCTGTTTGGGAATATGACAGCTTCTTTGTCATTCTAATCAAACCAGGATGAATCGCGATGTAAGAAGCTTGATTTTGATACATAAAGTAGTGGAGAATCACCAGGAAGCTGAATAAATCTCATAGGAGTTAGGATGAAGAAGCTATCCCACTTTCAAATCAGGTGATCCCAGTTTTCCTGTTTGGGAATATGACAGCTTCTTTGTCATTCTAATCAAACCAGGATGAATCGCGATGTAAGAAGCTTGATTTTGATACATAAAGTAGTGGAGAATCACCAGGAAGCTGAATAAATCTCATAGGAGTTAGGATGAAGAAGCTATCCCACTTTCAAATCAGGTGATCCCAGTTTTCCTGTTTGGGAATATGACAGCTTCTTTGTCATTCTAATCAAACCAGGATGAATCGCGATGTAAGAAGCTTGATTTTGATACATAAAGTAGTGGAGAATCACCAGGAAGCTGAATAAATCTCATAGGAGTTAGGATGAAGAAGCTATCCCACTTTCAAATCAGGTGATCCCAGTTTTCCTGTTTGGGAATATGACAGCTTCTTTGTCATTCTAATCAAACCAGGATGAATCGCGATGTAAGAAGCTTGATTTTGATACATAAAGTAGTGGAGAATCACCAGGAAGCTGAATAAATCTCATAGGAGTTAGGATGAAGAAGCTATCCCACTTTCAAATCAGGTGATCCCAGTTTTCCTGTTTGGGAATATGACAGCTTCTTTGTCATTCTAATCAAACCAGGATGAATCGCGATGTAAGAAGCTTGATTTTGATACATAAAGTAGTGGAGAATCACCAGGAAGCTGAATAAATCTCATAGGAGTTAGGATGAAGAAGCTATCCCACTTTCAAATCAGGTGATCCCAGTTTTCCTGTTTGGGAATATGACAGCTTCTTTGTCATTCTAATCAAACCAGGATGAATCGCGATGTAAGAAGCTTGATTTTGATACATAAAGTAGTGGAGAATCACCAGGAAGCTGAATAAATCTCATAGGAGTTAGGATGAAGAAGCTATCCCACTTTCAAATCAGGTGATCCCAGTTTTCCTGTTTGGGAATATGACAGCTTCTTTGTCATTCTAATCAAACCAGGATGAATCGCGATGTAAGAAGCTTGATTTTGATACATAAAGTAGTGGAGAATCACCAGGAAGCTGAATAAATCTCATAGGAGTTAGGATGAAGAAGCTATCCCACTTTCAAATCAGGTGATCCCAGTTTTCCTGTTTGGGAATATGACAGCTTCTTTGTCATTCTAATCAAACCAGGATGAATCGCGATGTAAGAAGCTTGATTTTGATACATAAAGTAGTGGAGAATCACCAGGAAGCTGAATAAATCTCATAGGAGTTAGGATGAAGAAGCTATCCCACTTTCAAATCAGGTGATCCCAGTTTTCCTGTTTGGGAATATGACAGCTTCTTTGTCATTCTAATCAAACCAGGATGAATCGCGATGTAAGAAGCTTGATTTTGATACATAAAGTAGTGGAGAATCACCAGGAAGCTGAATAAATCTCATAGGAGTTAGGATGAAGAAGCTATCCCACTTTCAAATCAGGTGATCCCAGTTTTCCTGTTTGGGAATATGACAGCTTCTTTGTCATTCTAATCAAACCAGGATGAATCGCGATGTAAGAAGCTTGATTTTGATACATAAAGTAGTGGAGAATCACCAGGAAGCTGAATAAATCTCATAGGAGTTAGGATGAAGAAGCTATCCCACTTTCAAATCAGGTGATCCCAGTTTTCCTGTTTGGGAATATGACAGCTTCTTTGTCATTCTAATCAAACCAGGATGAATCGCGATGTAAGAAGCTTGATTTTGATACATAAAGTAGTGGAGAATCACCAGGAAGCTGAATAAATCTCATAGGAGTTAGGATGAAGAAGCTATCCCACTTTCAAATCAGGTGATCCCAGTTTTCCTGTTTGGGAATATGACAGCTTCTTTGTCATTCTAATCAAACCAGGATGAATCGCGATGTAAGAAGCTTGATTTTGATACATAAAGTAGTGGAGAATCACCAGGAAGCTGAATAAATCTCATAGGAGTTAGGATGAAGAAGCTATCCCACTTTCAAATCAGGTGATCCCAGTTTTCCTGTTTGGGAATATGACAGCTTCTTTGTCATTCTAATCAAACCAGGATGAATCGCGATGTAAGAAGCTTGATTTTGATACATAAAGTAGTGGAGAATCACCAGGAAGCTGAATAAATCTCATAGGAGTTAGGATGAAGAAGCTATCCCACTTTCAAATCAGGTGATCCCAGTTTTCCTGTTTGGGAATATGACAGCTTCTTTGTCATTCTAATCAAACCAGGATGAATCGCGATGTAAGAAGCTTGATTTTGATACATAAAGTAGTGGAGAATCACCAGGAAGCTGAATAAATCTCATAGGAGTTAGGATGAAGAAGCTATCCCACTTTCAAATCAGGTGATCCCAGTTTTCCTGTTTGGGAATATGACAGCTTCTTTGTCATTCTAATCAAACCAGGATGAATCGCGATGTAAGAAGCTTGATTTTGATACATAAAGTAGTGGAGAATCACCAGGAAGCTGAATAAATCTCATAGGAGTTAGGATGAAGAAGCTATCCCACTTTCAAATCAGGTGATCCCAGTTTTCCTGTTTGGGAATATGACAGCTTCTTTGTCATTCTAATCAAACCAGGATGAATCGCGATGTAAGAAGCTTGATTTTGATACATAAAGTAGTGGAGAATCACCAGGAAGCTGAATAAATCTCATAGGAGTTAGGATGAAGAAGCTATCCCACTTTCAAATCAGGTGATCCCAGTTTTCCTGTTTGGGAATATGACAGCTTCTTTGTCATTCTAATCAAACCAGGATGAATCGCGATGTAAGAAGCTTGATTTTGATACATAAAGTAGTGGAGAATCACCAGGAAGCTGAATAAATCTCATAGGAGTTAGGATGAAGAAGCTATCCCACTTTCAAATCAGGTGATCCCAGTTTTCCTGTTTGGGAATATGACAGCTTCTTTGTCATTCTAATCAAACCAGGATGAATCGCGATGTAAGAAGCTTGATTTTGATACATAAAGTAGTGGAGAATCACCAGGAAGCTGAATAAATCTCATAGGAGTTAGGATGAAGAAGCTATCCCACTTTCAAATCAGGTGATCCCAGTTTTCCTGTTTGGGAATATGACAGCTTCTTTGTCATTCTAATCAAACCAGGATGAATCGCGATGTAAGAAGCTTGATTTTGATACATAAAGTAGTGGAGAATCACCAGGAAGCTGAATAAATCTCATAGGAGTTAGGATGAAGAAGCTATCCCACTTTCAAATCAGGTGATCCCAGTTTTCCTGTTTGGGAATATGACAGCTTCTTTGTCATTCTAATCAAACCAGGATGAATCGCGATGTAAGAAGCTTGATTTTGATACATAAAGTAGTGGAGAATCACCAGGAAGCTGAATAAATCTCATAGGAGTTAGGATGAAGAAGCTATCCCACTTTCAAATCAGGTGATCCCAGTTTTCCTGTTTGGGAATATGACAGCTTCTTTGTCATTCTAATCAAACCAGGATGAATCGCGATGTAAGAAGCTTGATTTTGATACATAAAGTAGTGGAGAATCACCAGGAAGCTGAATAAATCTCATAGGAGTTAGGATGAAGAAGCTATCCCACTTTCAAATCAGGTGATCCCAGTTTTCCTGTTTGGGAATATGACAGCTTCTTTGTCATTCTAATCAAACCAGGATGAATCGCGATGTAAGAAGCTTGATTTTGATACATAAAGTAGTGGAGAATCACCAGGAAGCTGAATAAATCTCATAGGAGTTAGGATGAAGAAGCTATCCCACTTTCAAATCAGGTGATCCCAGTTTTCCTGTTTGGGAATATGACAGCTTCTTTGTCATTCTAATCAAACCAGGATGAATCGCGATGTAAGAAGCTTGATTTTGATACATAAAGTAGTGGAGAATCACCAGGAAGCTGAATAAATCTCATAGGAGTTAGGATGAAGAAGCTATCCCACTTTCAAATCAGGTGATCCCAGTTTTCCTGTTTGGGAATATGACAGCTTCTTTGTCATTCTAATCAAACCAGGATGAATCGCGATGTAAGAAGCTTGATTTTGATACATAAAGTAGTGGAGAATCACCAGGAAGTGAATAAATCTCATAGGAGTTAGGATGAAGAAGCTATCCCACTTTCAAATCAGGTGATCCCAGTTTTCCTGTTTGGGAATATGACAGCTTCTTTGTCATTCTAATCAAACCAGGATGAATCGCGATGTAAGAAGCTTGATTTTGATACATAAAGTAGTGGAGAATCACCAGGAAGCTGAATAAATCTCATAGGAGTTAGGATGAAGAAGCTATCCCACTTTCAAATCAGGTGATCCCAGTTTTCCTGTTTGGGAATATGACAGCTTCTTTGTCATTCTAATCAAACCAGGATGAATCGCGATGTAAGAAGCTTGATTTTGATACATAAAGTAGTGGAGAATCACCAGGAAGCTGAATAAATCTCATAGGAGTTAGGATGAAGAAGCTATCCCACTTTCAAATCAGGTGATCCCAGTTTTCCTGTTTGGGAATATGACAGCTTCTTTGTCATTCTAATCAAACCAGGATGAATCGCGATGTAAGAAGCTTGATTTTGATACATAAAGTAGTGGAGAATCACCAGGAAGTGAATAAATCTCATAGGAGTTAGGATGAAGAAGCTATCCCACTTTCAAATCAGGTGATCCCAGTTTTCCTGTTTGGGAATATGACAGCTTCTTTGTCATTCTAATCAAACCAGGATGAATCGCGATGTAAGAAGCTTGATTTTGATACATAAAGTAGTGGAGAATCACCAGGAAGCTGAATAAATCTCATAGGAGTTAGGATGAAGAAGCTATCCCACTTTCAAATCAGGTGATCCCAGTTTTCCTGTTTGGGAATATGACAGCTTCTTTGTCATTCTAATCAAACCAGGATGAATCGCGATGTAAGAAGCTTGATTTTGATACATAAAGTAGTGGAGAATCACCAGGAAGCTGAATAAATCTCATAGGAGTTAGGATGAAGAAGCTATCCCACTTTCAAATCAGGTGATCCCAGTTTTCCTGTTTGGGAATATGACAGCTTCTTTGTCATTCTAATCAAACCAGGATGAATCGCGATGTAAGAAGCTTGATTTTGATACATAAAGTAGTGGAGAATCACCAGGAAGCTGAATAAATCTCATAGGAGTTAGGATGAAGAAGCTATCCCACTTTCAAATCAGGTGATCCCAGTTTTCCTGTTTGGGAATATGACAGCTTCTTTGTCATTCTAATCAAACCAGGATGAATCGCGATGTAAGAAGCTTGATTTTGATACATAAAGTAGTGGAGAATCACCAGGAAGCTGAATAAATCTCATAGGAGTTAGGATGAAGAAGCTATCCCACTTTCAAATCAGGTGATCCCAGTTTTCCTGTTTGGGAATATGACAGCTTCTTTGTCATTCTAATCAAACCAGGATGAATCGCGATGTAAGAAGCTTGATTTTGATACATAAAGTAGTGGAGAATCACCAGGAAGCTGAATAAATCTCATAGGAGTTAGGATGAAGAAGCTATCCCACTTTCAAATCAGGTGATCCCAGTTTTCCTGTTTGGGAATATGACAGCTTCTTTGTCATTCTAATCAAACCAGGATGAATCGCGATGTAAGAAGCTTGATTTTGATACATAAAGTAGTGGAGAATCACCAGGAAGCTGAATAAATCTCATAGGAGTTAGGATGAAGAAGCTATCCCACTTTCAAATCAGGTGATCCCAGTTTTCCTGTTTGGGAATATGACAGCTTCTTTGTCATTCTAATCAAACCAGGATGAATCGCGATGTAAGAAGCTTGATTTTGATACATAAAGTAGTGGAGAATCACCAGGAAGCTGAATAAATCTCATAGGAGTTAGGATGAAGAAGCTATCCCACTTTCAAATCAGGTGATCCCAGTTTTCCTGTTTGGGAATATGACAGCTTCTTTGTCATTCTAATCAAACCAGGATGAATCGCGATGTAAGAAGCTTGATTTTGATACATAAAGTAGTGGAGAATCACCAGGAAGTGAATAAATCTCATAGGAGTTAGGATGAAGAAGCTATCCCACTTTCAAATCAGGTGATCCCAGTTTTCCTGTTTGGGAATATGACAGCTTCTTTGTCATTCTAATCAAACCAGGATGAATCGCGATGTAAGAAGCTTGATTTTGATACATAAAGTAGTGGAGAATCACCAGGAAGCTGAATAAATCTCATAGGAGTTAGGATGAAGAAGCTATCCCACTTTCAAATCAGGTGATCCCAGTTTTCCTGTTTGGGAATATGACAGCTTCTTTGTCATTCTAATCAAACCAGGATGAATCGCGATGTAAGAAGCTTGATTTTGATACATAAAGTAGTGGAGAATCACCAGGAAGCTGAATAAATCTCATAGGAGTTAGGATGAAGAAGCTATCCCACTTTCAAATCAGGTGATCCCAGTTTTCCTGTTTGGGAATATGACAGCTTCTTTGTCATTCTAATCAAACCAGGATGAATCGCGATGTAAGAAGCTTGATTTTGATACATAAAGTAGTGGAGAATCACCAGGAAGTGAATAAATCTCATAGGAGTTAGGATGAAGAAGCTATCCCACTTTCAAATCAGGTGATCCCAGTTTTCCTGTTTGGGAATATGACAGCTTCTTTGTCATTCTAATCAAACCAGGATGAATCGCGATGTAAGAAGCTTGATTTTGATACATAAAGTAGTGGAGAATCACCAGGAAGCTGAATAAATCTCATAGGAGTTAGGATGAAGAAGCTATCCCACTTTCAAATCAGGTGATCCCAGTTTTCCTGTTTGGGAATATGACAGCTTCTTTGTCATTCTAATCAAACCAGGATGAATCGCGATGTAAGAAGCTTGATTTTGATACATAAAGTAGTGGAGAATCACCAGGAAGCTGAATAAATCTCATAGGAGTTAGGATGAAGAAGCTATCCCACTTTCAAATCAGGTGATCCCAGTTTTCCTGTTTGGGAATATGACAGCTTCTTTGTCATTCTAATCAAACCAGGATGAATCGCGATGTAAGAAGCTTGATTTTGATACATAAAGTAGTGGAGAATCACCAGGAAGCTGAATAAATCTCATAGGAGTTAGGATGAAGAAGCTATCCCACTTTCAAATCAGGTGATCCCAGTTTTCCTGTTTGGGAATATGACAGCTTCTTTGTCATTCTAATCAAACCAGGATGAATCGCGATGTAAGAAGCTTGATTTTGATACATAAAGTAGTGGAGAATCACCAGGAAGCTGAATAAATCTCATAGGAGTTAGGATGAAGAAGCTATCCCACTTTCAAATCAGGTGATCCCAGTTTTCCTGTTTGGGAATATGACAGCTTCTTTGTCATTCTAATCAAACCAGGATGAATCGCGATGTAAGAAGCTTGATTTTGATACATAAAGTAGTGGAGAATCACCAGGAAGCTGAATAAATCTCATAGGAGTTAGGATGAAGAAGCTATCCCACTTTCAAATCAGGTGATCCCAGTTTTCCTGTTTGGGAATATGACAGCTTCTTTGTCATTCTAATCAAACCAGGATGAATCGCGATGTAAGAAGCTTGATTTTGATACATAAAGTAGTGGAGAATCACCAGGAAGCTGAATAAATCTCATAGGAGTTAGGATGAAGAAGCTATCCCACTTTCAAATCAGGTGATCCCAGTTTTCCTGTTTGGGAATATGACAGCTTCTTTGTCATTCTAATCAAACCAGGATGAATCGCGATGTAAGAAGCTTGATTTTGATACATAAAGTAGTGGAGAATCACCAGGAAGCTGAATAAATCTCATAGGAGTTAGGATGAAGAAGCTATCCCACTTTCAAATCAGGTGATCCCAGTTTTCTTGTTTGGGAATATGACAGCTTCTTTGTCATTCTAATCAAACCAGGATGAATCGCGATGTAAGAAGCTTGATTTTGATACATAAAGTAGTGGAGAATCACCAGGAAGCTGAATAAATCTCATAGGAGTTAGGATGAAGAAGCTATCCCACTTTCAAATCAGGTGATCCCAGTTTTCCTGTTTGGGAATATGACAGCTTCTTTGTCATTCTAATCAAACCAGGATGAATCGCGATGTAAGAAGCTTGATTTGATACATAAAGTAGTGGAGAATCACCAGGAAGCTGAATAAATCTCATAGGAGTTAGGATGAAGAAGCTATCCCACTTTCAAATCAGGTGATCCCAGTTTTCCTGTTTGGGAATATGACAGCTTCTTTGTCATTCTAATCAAACCAGGATGAATCGCGATGTAAGAAGCTTGATTTTGATACATAAAGTAGTGGAGAATCACCAGGAAGCTGAATAAATCTCATAGGAGTTAGGATGAAGAAGCTATCCCACTTTCAAATCAGGTGATCCCAGTTTTCCTGTTTGGGAATATGACAGCTTCTTTGTCATTCTAATCAAACCAGGATGAATCGCGATGTAAGAAGCTTGATTTTGATACATAAAGTAGTGGAGAATCACCAGGAAGCTGAATAAATCTCATAGGAGTTAGGATGAAGAAGCTATCCCACTTTCAAATCAGGTGATCCCAGTTTTCCTGTTTGGGAATATGACAGCTTCTTTGTCATTCTAATCAAACCAGGATGAATCGCGATGTAAGAAGCTTGATTTTGATACATAAAGTAGTGGAGAATCACCAGGAAGCTGAATAAATCTCATAGGAGTTAGGATGAAGAAGCTATCCCACTTTCAAATCAGGTGATCCCAGTTTTCCTGTTTGGGAATATGACAGCTTCTTTGTCATTCTAATCAAACCAGGATGAATCGCGATGTAAGAAGCTTGATTTTGATACATAAAGTAGTGGAGAATCACCAGGAAGTGAATAAATCTCATAGGAGTTAGGATGAAGAAGCTATCCCACTTTCAAATCAGGTGATCCCAGTTTTCCTGTTTGGGAATATGACAGCTTCTTTGTCATTCTAATCAAACCAGGATGAATCGCGATGTAAGAAGCTTGATTTGATACATAAAGTAGTGGAGAATCACCAGGAGTGAATAAATCTCATAGGAGTTAGGATGAAGAAGCTATCCCACTTTCAAATCAGGTGATCCCAGTTTTCCTGTTTGGGAATATGACAGCTTCTTTGTCATTCTAATCAAACCAGGATGAATCGCGATGTAAGAAGCTTGATTTTGATACATAAAGTAGTGGAGAATCACCAGGAAGCTGAATAAATCTCATAGGAGTTAGGATGAAGAAGCTATCCCACTTTCAAATCAGGTGATCCCAGTTTTCCTGTTTGGGAATATGACAGCTTCTTTGTCATTCTAATCAAACCAGGATGAATCGCGATGTAAGAAGCTTGATTTTGATACATAAAGTAGTGGAGAATCACCAGGAAGCTGAATAAATCTCATAGGAGTTAGGATGAAGAAGCTATCCCACTTTCAAATCAGGTGATCCCAGTTTTCCTGTTTGGGAATATGACAGCTTCTTTGTCATTCTAATCAAACCAGGATGAATCGCGATGTAAGAAGCTTGATTTTGATACATAAAGTAGTGGAGAATCACCAGGAAGCTGAATAAATCTCATAGGAGTTAGGATGAAGAAGCTATCCCACTTTCAAATCAGGTGATCCCAGTTTTCCTGTTTGGGAATATGACAGCTTCTTTGTCATTCTAATCAAACCAGGATGAATCGCGATGTAAGAAGCTTGATTTTGATACATAAAGTAGTGGAGAATCACCAGGAAGCTGAATAAATCTCATAGGAGTTAGGATGAAGAAGCTATCCCACTTTCAAATCAGGTGATCCCAGTTTTCCTGTTTGGGAATATGACAGCTTCTTTGTCATTCTAATCAAACCAGGATGAATCGCGATGTAAGAAGCTTGATTTTGATACATAAAGTAGTGGAGAATCACCAGGAAGTGAATAAATCTCATAGGAGTTAGGATGAAGAAGCTATCCCACTTTCAAATCAGGTGATCCCAGTTTTCCTGTTTGGGAATATGACAGCTTCTTTGTCATTCTAATCAAACCAGGATGAATCGCGATGTAAGAAGCTTGATTTTGATACATAAAGTAGTGGAGAATCACCAGGAAGCTGAATAAATCTCATAGGATATGATGATGGACCAGCTAGTTGATAAAGATCAAGAAGGAGAGACTGAAGTTACCTAGCTGAAGAGGAAGCTGTCCTAGCATTCCCACAGGTCCTATCAATCGTGAATGACAAGGAGATCAAGGAAGCTGTTGGAAACATACTGAAGATCTCTAAGGAGAAAGAGACTGTCTTGGTAGAAGCTTGAGCCACCAAGACACACTCATCACCATTCAGTGATCTTACCATCAAGCTGATCATCATCTAGGCAAGTGGCTTGGTATACTCTTTTTCCCTTGATTAGTTTTGTCCACTGGGTTTCTAATCAAGGTTTTAATGAGGTATCAGTTCACTTACACATTCCTAGTTGATGTATCTTGGATGCAATCGGCCTAATGCATCTTAGACCGACTTCATTATCTATCTTATTATGTTTTAGTCTAAGTTTTGTGTGTTTATGACTTTGAAACCGTGTGGAGCCTTTCCTTTATGTTTTCTTATGTTTTCGAGACCTTGTGCATGTACAAGGATCTCTCTATTTAAGTGTATCACAAACCCTCATTCTAATCTAAGTTCTTTTGTTTAAACCTTGTGTTTTCTTCTCCCTGCTTTCACGAGTTATAGAGTGTCTGGTGAGTAGTATCCAGTCTGTTTTGGTGTGTAATATCCAACGCCCAAGGGCTTTAGAAAGTGTGTCATATCCGATCTAAGCCTAGGAGTATCAAGGAGCCTTTCCGCAGCCTCTTGTGTCACCATAGATCCACAGCCTTGATAAACTTGAGTCTTTGATTCGTTTATGCAAGGATCTATCCAAACCATCCAGAGAAGGGTCCTAGATCTCATTAATGTTGAGATGAGAGAATAAAGAGTTGATATATTGAGAGAGGAAGAGAGTTGGAGTAGACAGTAACTTTGGAGTTTTACTGTGGTAACTTTAGTTTAACCACAGTAACAACTTGGGAAGTTATCTGATGGCATGAGAAGGTAACTTAGTGAAGGAAGAGAGTAAACTCGACCAAAGAGGATAAGGAAGGATAAGGGAGCACTTTGACAGCCTGTATGATGCTGGAAAGGAGAGGATGCTTTTCTACTAGTGCAAGCATGTGAGAAAGCACAGCCAAGTGATTCAAAAGGAGTTCCAGCCTGTCCTTTGACTACACATGCTTATACATTTCGAAATTCCTTGTTGCTCTCTCTTTATATACTTGTAAACCCTCATCAGTATTAATTAATGGAGTTTTGAGTCTCTCTCTCTTAAGTCTCTCTCTTGTTCTTAATCTCCAATCTCTTTAATTCTCAGATTAGGCTTAATCACTCTTTAAATCACCAAATCTAATATGGTATCAGAGCCAGGTTCCTTTAAAAGGAGAGAGTGATTTCGTTTTTCTAAATGTTCTTGAGTGTTCTTGAGAGTTCTTGAGGTTTTTCAAGAGCTAGATCCTTTAAAAGTCAAGTTTGTGTCTGTTGGTGTTTCTTTTGGAGAGTCAGCTTCAAGGGAGTCCCTTTAGGTGTTTGACAAGGTCAGAAGATGGGTCTAGCTTGTGGTTCAGCAAGGCGTGAAGAGAAGGAAGAGAGAGGGAATGAGTGGGGGTGGTTCTCACAAATGAAAACGACTCTGAAGAGGTGTGGAGTTTGGAGAAACCATGAGAAGGAAGAGTCTTTGAAGGGTAAAGCTGCTGAGAAAGATCAGACAGCAAGAGAAACAAGTGGAAATTGCTTTAGTCTTGAAGAAAGTACACTGCTTGAGAAGATTGAAGATGTTTATGAGAACAAGATCAGTCTTAGGAGAGTGTATGAAGTCAAGAAGGTGATTAGTGGAGGTAAACCAGGAAGAGAAGAGTTCAATAACCATGTGAGGAAGCTACAACATTTGTGGGTTGAACTACAAGGGTTGAGATCCCATGTGGATGGGGATACTACACAAGAGCAAGAGACGGTCTTGAAGCTCTTGGCGAGCATGGAGTCATCATATGGGTGGCTGGTAGAGATGGTTCTAAGAGGGGAACAGCTTCCGGAAATGGAAGAGATTTGTGGGCTTATAAGAAGGGCGTATGAGATAATGAGAGATGATGAGAGGCTAACCATGAGTAGGAGTGAGAGCTCATGGAAGCCAACTGGGAGTAGGAGTGAGAGCTTCCAGAAGCTAACCATGAGTAGGAGTGAGGGCTCATGGAGGCTAACCGGGAGTAGGAGTGAGGGCTTCCGGAAGAAGAGAAGGTGCAGAATGCTATCCAAAGCTTCTATCAACATAGGAAAGGGTAGAAAGAGAGTTGTGGGAGAGTGTTCTTACTCAGCCTACATGGGGGAATCAGTAGAAGACAGTGGGGTGTTAAGAGAGCAGGAGAAAGGGAGTGGAGCTGATGATCGCATCACCAGGAAGGAATGGAGAGTGTTCATGGAACATGTACAAGCCTTAGCAGCAAGCAAGAAGCATGCTATACAATCCGGAGCTTCTAAACCCATGGTGATTGATTCTGGAGCAAGTCATCATATGATCAGTGATAGGAGGCTTATAAGTGAGATCAAGGCTGCAACAGGGAGTGTTAGGATAGCTAATGGTGCTATGATCCCAATAGAAGGAGTGGGAAAGCTCAAACTGTTTGAGAAGGACACGGCTGCCTTCTACATGCCTCAGTTCACTTCAAATCTATTATCTGTGAAGAAAGCTACCATTGATCTTGATTGTCAAGTAGTATTCAGACCTGATGAAGTTGAGTTTCAAGATTTGAAGACTGGGAGAGTCATTGGCAGAGGAGACAGCAAAAATCAGCTATACCACCTCGACTTGGCTAAGACCTCTAATCCCTTTGATTCTATTTGCTTGAGTAGTACTGCTGAGAAGATTGATAGTATTACTTGGCATGCTAGATTAGGACATCCTCATGCTCGTGCCATTGAATTGATAATCCCTAATATGTCATTCAATCACTTGGATTGTGAAGCATGCATATTAGGAAAGCATTGTAGGACTGTTTTCCCAACATCTAAGACTACTTATGAGCATTGCTTTGATCTAGTTCACTCGGATGTGTGGACCGCTCCATGCATGTCTAGAGACAGCCATAAATACTTTGTGACATTCATTGATGAGAAGTCTAAGTATACATGGCTCACATTGCTTCCATCTAAAGATAAGGTGCTAGAAGCGTTTATGAACTTCCAAGCATATGTATCTAATCAATACAATGCTACTGTGAAGGTACTGAGATCAGACAACGGAGGTGAATACATCAGCAATGCCTTCAAGAGTCATCTAGCCAAGCATGGGATTGTGCATCAGACCAGTTGTCCCTACACACCACAGCAGAATGGTGTAGCTGAGAGGAAGAATAGGCACTTGATGGAGGTTGCTAGGTCGATGATGTTTCATGCAAATGTCCCAAAAAGATTTTGGGGAGATGCTGTTCAGACTGCTTGCTATCTCATCAACCGGGTCCCAACCAAGATACTGAAGAATCTGTCTCCATTTGAGGTGCTGAATAAGAGCAAGCCTTTTATTGATCACCTACGAGTATTTGGGTGTGTATGCTATGTCATGACTCCAGGAGAACAGAGAAACAAGCTGGAGGCAAAGAGTACTAAGGCTATGTTTATTGGATACTCTATCACTCAGAAGGGATACAAGTGCTATGATCCTGAAGCAAGGAGAGTGATGGTATCTAGAGAAGTGAAGTTTATTGAATCCAAAGGGTATTATGAAGAAAAGGAGTGGGAAAATCTGAAGGATTTGTCTCAAGCTCCATCTGATAGAGCAACAACACTGAGGGTGCTGTTGGAGAAGCTAGGGATAGGGTTATCCCAGGATCAGGAATCTGGAAGAAGAGAGTCTTCCAATCCTACTAGTGAAGCTGAAAGAACAACTCCTCTTGATCATGAGAGGGGGAATGGAACTGAATCTCATGAGCAAGTGCACAATCAAGAAGATTCAGGCCAGCATAATCAAGAGGTGACACAGGAAGTAGAGAGTGGTGCTCAGTCTAGTGGAGATGGGCAAAGAGAGTCTACTGGCTCAGATGAGAGTGGTACTCAGTCTAGTGGAGATTGGGAAGTAGATCCTGATGGGTCAAATGAGAGTGGTGCTCAATCAAGTGAAGATGGGCAAGAGCCACAAGAAGAACAAGTTCAGGAGCTAAGGAGGAGCACAAGGGTGAAGAGAGATGCTTCCAACTGGGTAAACACGAGAGTGTACTACAATGCCCAGGCTGTGGAGCATCCTTCTCAAGCTATGTGTTCCTTTGCAGAGTTTCCGGACGAGCATACAGCCTTCACAGTAAGCTTGGATGAGAGCTATATTCCAAGGACATATGAAGAAGCTATGGCTTTAAAGGAGTGGAGAGATTCAGTTGCTGATGAGTCCGGAGCCATGATTAAGAATGAAACATGGTATGAGAGTGAGCTGCCTAAAGGGAAGAAGGCAGTGACTAGTAAATGGGTGTTCACAATCAAGTTTCATCCTGATGGAAGAATAGAGAGGCGCAAGTCTAGGTTGGTGGCAAGAGGATTTACTCAGACATATGGTGAGGACTATGTTGAGACCTTTGCTCCTGTGGCTAAACTTCATACTATCAGGATTGTATTATCTTTAGCTGTGAATCTTGAGTGGGATTTGTGGCAAATGGATGTGAAGAATGCATTCCTTCAAGGAGAGTTGGAAGATGAAGTATACATGCATCCACCACCAGGTCTTGAACATCTAGTAAAGAAGGGTAATGTGTTGAGGTTGAGGAAAGCTATCTATGGTCTCAAGCAGTCTCCAAGGGCGTGGTACAACAAGTTGAGTACTACACTGAATGGGAGAGGGTTCAGAAAGTCAGAATTGGATCACACTCTCTTTACCCTAACCACCTCATCTGGTATTGTGGTATTGCTTGTGTATGTGGATGATATCATCATCACAGGCAGTGATAAGGAAGGCATCAAGGCTACAAAGGAGTATCTCAAGGCAAGCTTTGAGATTAAAGACTTGGGGGAAATGAAGTATTTTCTTGGGATTGAGATATGCAGATCAAAGGAAGGATTGTTTATGTCTCAAAGGAAGTATGTGATTGATCTATTGAAGGGAGCAGATGCCTATGGAGGAAAGACAGCCAAGATGCCAATGGAGGATGGTTACAAGGTTCCACGTGAGGGGGAGATTGAGGATAGCAAGCCATTCCATGATCCTAAGCTGTATAGGAAGCTAGTGGGGAAGTTGATTTATCTTACCATTACTAGACCTGATGTGTGCTTTGCGGTGAATCAAGTCAGTCAACACATGCAAGTTCCTAAGGAGCACCACTGGCGGATGGTGGAAAGGATCTTGATGTATCTGAATGGAACTACTGGTCTTGGAGTATGGATGGGATGTAACAAGAGTACTGAGGTTGTAGGCTACTGTGATGCAGATTGGGCTGGGGACCGAGCAGACAGAAGATCAACCACAGGCTATTGTACATTCATTGGTGGTAACTTGGTCACTTGGAAGAGTAAGAAGCAGAAGGTAGTGTCTTGTTCCAGTGCTGAGGCCGAGTATAGAGCAATGCTGAAGCTTACAAATGAGCTAGTGTGGATAAAAGGGATTTTGAAGCATCTGGAGATTATTCAAGCAACGCCAATGACAATGCATTGTGATAATCAAGCAGCTATCCACATTGCATCTAACTCTGTGTTCCATGAGAGAACAAAGCACATTGAGGTTGATTGTCACAAGGTGAGGCAGATGATGATTCTTGGGGTGATTCTACCTTGTTATACTCGGAGTGAGGATCAGTTAGCAGATGTGTTCACAAAGGCAGCAAGGCAAAAGACAATGGAGTCCATACACATCAGGTTAGGACTCATTGATCTCTCGCCTAAGGGCTAGTCTATACACTCTCCTGATCATGTGATCTCTACTCTTTTTCCTCATTAAGGTTTTGTCCCAATGGGTTTTCTTAATGAGGTTTTAATGAGGGAGATCTCATGGTCCTTCCAAGCTTGACTTGTTCCACATGGTCAAGCTTGAGGGGGAGTGTTGAGATGAGAGAATAAAGAGTTGATATATTGAGAGAGGAAGAGAGTTGGAGTAGACAGTAACTTTGGAGTTTTACTGTGGTAACTTTAGTTTAACCACAGTAACAACTTGGGAAGTTATCTGATGGCATGAGAAGGTAACTTAGTGAAGGGAAGAGAGTAAACTCGACCAAAGAGGATAAGGAAGGATAAGGGAGCACTTTGACAGCCTGTATGATGCTGGAAAGGAGAGGATGCTTTTCTACTAGTGCAAGCATGTGAGAAAGCACAGCCAAGTGATTCAAAAGGAGTTCCAGCCTGTCCTTTGACTACACATGCTTATACATTTCGAATTCCTTGTTGCTCTCTCTTTATATACTTGTAAACCCTCATCAGTATTAATTAATGGAGTTTTGAGTCTCTCTCTTTAAGTCTCTCTCTTGTTCTTAATCTCCAATCTCTTTAATTCTCAGATTAAACTTAATCACTCTTTAAATCACAAAATCTAATAATTAGTGGTATCAGAGAAGGGGAGTTTTCGATTTCTCTTTTGGCGATTTCATAGATTTTGTGTTCATCGGTAATAAATCATTGATCATTTGGGTTTTTTGCGTTTTGTTTCTTACTCGAATCTGATAGTATCATTGATAGGATTGTAGATCTGATTGTTTCGTGTCTCATATTGCTAGATCTAAAATTTCGATCAGTTTTAAACAAAAACCTTCACACATTCTTGTCGATTACGTTATCGTTTTGCTTGATCCGAAAGTTTCTTGTGATTGAGTGACTCGATCTGTTGTTAGAATCATAGATCAGGATTGATTATCTCATTTCATCATCCGTTGAATCTGATCTGTTATTGTTTCGATTTCGAAAGTGATAGAATTCAAATCGTCGCGTGTTGATCAAGTATCTTCATTTGCCGCTTTGTTTGAATACTTTGTTTCCTTATTGAATCTTGAGTTCTGAATTTTTGAACTACTTACTGGTTCAAGTTTTTCGTGTATCAGGAAGCAATGGGGTCTGAGGAGGATGATGAAACTTTGTGCGAAGGAATAAGTTGTTGCAAGAAGCAATCACCAAACAAGTGATGGAGCGATGGTGAAGTTGCTGGAAGAGAAGTATGATCAGAGACCGAATGATGGGCAAGGACAGCATCTGGCCAGAGACGTGAGCAGAGAAGAAACAGACAAGGCAGCGTGAGCATGCTGGATCAGAAGAAACTGATAACTTCTATGAGAAGTAGCCATAGCTCCGGTTCGAGACATAGCAGTAGAAGATCTCGACATGATCATGAGGGCCGAAGGCATAGACGCAATGAGCTATCAGGATTGAAGCTTAAGATCCCTCCTTTCCATGGTAAAGCTGATCCAGATGCCTATCTTGAGTGGGAGAAGAAGATCGAACTCGTTTCAACTGTCAGCATTACTCAGAGACTAAGAAGATTCAAGTAGCTGCTACCGAGTTCAATGATTATGCATTGAGCTGGTGGGATCAGTTGGTTACAAAACAAGAGGCGCAATGGTGAATTCCCATTGAAACATGGGCAGAGATGAAAGCTGTGATGCGCAAGAGGTTTGTACCAAGTCATTATCACCGTGATCTTCATCAAAAGCTGAGACTGCTCACACAAGGAACAAAGTCTGTAGAGGAATACTTTCAAGAGATGGAGTTGCTTATGCTAAGAGCTTGTGTATCTGAGGACAGTGAAGCTACTATGGCACGTTTTCTTGGTGGACTCAACCGTGAGATACAAGACAGAGTGGAGATGCAACACTACTTGGAGATAGAGGAGATGCTACACAAAGCTATCTTGGTGGAGCAGCAAGTTAAGAGAAGAAGTCATGCGCGTGGCAGCTATGGTTCCATAGATACCAGACCTCTAAGGAAGATAAACCAAGCTATCAAAAGGAGAGCAAGCCACAGCCAAAAGAAGAATCTAAGTCTAGTAGCATCTACAACAAAGATAAGGGTAAAGGGGAAGCTACAAGCTCGTGTGCAAGAGATGTGAAGTGTTTTAAGTGCCAGGGCGTGGGCACTATGCTAATGAGTGTACTAACAAGAGAGTTATGATTCTTCTGGAGAATGGAGAGTTGAATCTGAAGATGAGAAGCTAGGACTGATCAATCAGAAGCTGAGTATGAGGAGGAAACCAGTACAAGGTAGACTTTTGGTTTA